>NW_021604605.1:2372645-2397195 GCF_004785775.1 Grammomys surdaster | reverse complement strand
CTGGAGTCTAATTTCTTGAGTTCTTTGTATATATTGGATATTAGCCCTCTATCAGATGAAGGATTGGTAAAGATCTTTTCCCAATTTGTTGGTTGTCGTCTTGTCCTATTGACAGTGTCCTTTGCCTTACAGAAACTTTGCAATTTTATGAAGTCCCATTTGTCAATTCTCGATCTTAGAGCATATGCCATTGGAGTTCTGTTCAGGAACTTTTCCCCTGTGCCCAAGTATTCGAGGCTTTTCCCCACCTTCTCTTCGCAGTCACTCTTAAATGCTAAGTAACCTTTCCACCCTGCCTTCTCTATGGTGGTTTTGCCATACACACCATTTATTTTCAATGTCGCCACATTGTCAGGGATGATACTTAGTGCTCCAGTCACAAGTTCCTTTTCTGGCCATCAGGAATGAGGAACAAAGTGCATGCCCCTTTACTTTTAAGAATACATCCCTGAAGTTAAACACATGAATTTTTGCTAATAGCCCAATTTGTCAGAACTTACAGAGTCAAATCTACCCCCAGGAGATGCTAGAAAATATAGGCAATTTAAGGTAGTCATAAGGTAGTCATGAGCCTAGCTTAAAAATCATCTGTATTAAGGGAAAGGGGGAGTGCTAGTATTGTAAAACAACGCGTGCTCCCAATGATAAATATGGTAGTTCTGATATAAGGAAATGTCCTAAAAATTCCAAATGAGCAAAAGACATATTTGATTAAGAGATCAAGAAAAAAAATGATCAGGAAGTAGGTAATCAAAGCAGGTTTGGGAGCATGGAAGTTATTTTGCTGTGGCCAACAGTGTTTTATTATTTTTTATATTGTTGTTTACATTGCTTTTGTTTCATTAGAATTTAAAAAAAAACAATGCCTCACTATGTAGCCCAGGCTAGTCTAGAACTCCTGATTCTTCTGCCTCAGTTTCTTCAATGCTGGAGGTCATAGGTGGGTACTAAAACACCACCCTGCCTAGAGGGATATTTTCAAGAGAGGGAGAAAGCAAGAAAGGAGGCTTGGAGACTGAAATGAACAAAGTGCTGTCTTCTTAAGCTTTCTACTGTTGTGATCAAATGCTACAACCAAAACCAACGCGAGGAGTGTTAGAACTCAGAGAAATGCTTATCAGCACATAGGGAGAAGAGGACTTCTTTCATATTACAACTCAGGTCAAAATATATCATTTATGATGAGTGAAGCAAAGGCCATGGAGGACTGCTGTTCATACCGGCCTGTTCCCCTGCCTTCTTATATATCCCAGGGCCACTTACACAGGAGTGGCACCAGCCACAGCGGGCTGGGCCCTCCCACATGAATCATCATTTAAGAAGCTGCCTTATACACTTGACCACAAGCCAGTGTTATAGAAGTATTTTCTCAATTGATGTTCCTTCTTCTCAGATGACTCTATCTTGTTTCAAGGTGACAAAAAAAAAAAACCCTACATCACACAAATGTTGTGGTGGTTTGAATGAAAATGTCTCCCATCGTCTCACAGAGACTGGTACTATTAGGAGGTGTGGCATTTTTGGAGGCACTGGGGGTGGGCTTTGACATCTCAGAAGCTCAAGGCGGGCCCAGTTTTACACTCTCTTCCTGTTACCTGACTACTCAAATTTTGAACTCTAGACTTCTTCTCCAGCATATCTGTCTGCTTGCTACCATACTTCCCACAATAGTGACAATGGACTAAACCTCTGAACCTGTAAGCCAGCCCCAATTACATGCTTTTTTTATAAGAGTTGTCATGGTCATGGTATCTCTTCATAGTAATAGAAACTCTCAGACAAATGTGTTGCCTTCTTAGGTTCTTGAGTACAAATTGGTGAGCAGTAAGTAGGAAGAATGGCAATAATAGCAGGCTAGAGTCATTTGAAGGAAAGGCCTAGATGTCAGAGCAGAGTTTATATTGAATTTGCTGGTTGAAAGGGAAGAATTGAAGGCTTTGGTGCAGAGCATTGTTACTGTTATTACAGCAAAGTCTTATTTTTGAGCAGGGGAGGTATGGGAGCAAATTCACATTGCAAAACAAATATATAAGCCGGCTGGAATAGAGAAGCCAATACAGTAAGACTGTTTACTATTCAAGGGACGATACCAGCCCAGATGAGGGAGGCAGCAGGTTCAGTGTGACGTTTCTTGAGTCTTAGGGGTCATTAGGATGTCTACAGGAAGATGTACATTCAAAAAAACCAAAGGAAAAAAAACAAAACTAATGACAACAACAAACCCTCAAGAATAAGAAGCCCAGGACATAAGGCTAAAATATACATATGAACCTGAAAGTCTCATTATTGAAGCAGAAGAAGACTCTAACTCAATAGTTCTCAGTCTTCCTAATGCTGTGACCCTTTACTACAGTTCCTCATGTTGTGGTGACCCTCAACCATAACATTATTTTGTTGCTACTTTATAACTGTAATTTTGCCACTGTTATGAATCTTAATGTAAATATCTGTGTTTTTATAGTCTTAGGTGACCCCTGTGAAAGGGTCCTTTGATCCCCAATGGGTAATGACCCACAGTTTGAGAACTGCTGCTTTAGAGGAATGAGATTGCAAAATGGACAAGGGCAGTCCAAATGGGTGAGTTTCAAGTACAGAGGGAAGGAAGATTGTTTTCAAGAAGATGAAACTTAGGCTGGATCCTCGAAGGCAACTATGAAATCTGTTAAACAGTGTTGAGTTACCACCATGTTGAGTGCTATGGGAAGTGTTGGGGAAACACAGTCAAGGCATGGAAAAAAGGGAAAAATATTTGAAACTGCAAGAGAAATGTGTAAGTGGATGGCAAAGAAGCTGAAGTGTTGATTGTAATCCATTCTTTGAGTATGTGATATGGGCAGAGGGTGGCTTCAGATATGCTCACGTTCAGAAAAGCATTGGATGCAGGAACCAGAAGGGCCACAGGATGATTCACCTTCATTATGAACTTGAGTGTGTTTAGACTCTCCATGGAAACACAGTGCTATGTATGTCTGTGAGGATGTTTCCAGAAAGCATTAACTGGGGCAGGAAGATGCTCCTGCCATTGTCCTATGGACTAGTTTCCTAGAGGAAATAAAAAGGAGAAAGAAACCTTTTCTTTTCAGAGTGAAAGCAGAATGGGGTGGGTCTGGGCTAGAGGTGAAGGGAGAAACACAGAGAGGGGAAGGAGGGGAAACTGAGGTATGGATACAATATATTAGAAAAGAATGAAATAAAAAATATTTTTAAAAGGAGAAAGGCAGCTGAGTACAAACATTAATTCCTCTTTCCTGACTGGATGAGATCCAAGCAGCTGCCTAAAACTGGTACCATCATACCTTGTCCACCAGGACAATGTTAGTCAAAGTAAATCTTTATTCGTTAAGCTCCTTTTCTTAAATATTGGATCCCAGCAAGAGAGAAAGTAGCCAGTAATGAACCTTAGACACTTCTAATTTCTGACTGAACTGTATTAAGGACAAAAATCTATCCCCACAGAGAAAAATCCAACCACTTCGGCCATTAACTTCTAACCAAAGGACTGGCCATCCTTGGACCCACAGGAAATCTCATTTGTCAGTACAGTGACTATTTCAGAAGATTCAGCGTCTGACACTAATGAACAGATGATCAGTCTTCGAAAGGATACAATATCCTTTCAGAGGACACTGAAGAAATGATACCTGGAATCTCAAGAGAGACAAAAAATTTTAGATGCCTGCTAAGCCTTAGAAACTAGAAAGTGGAAGCTAGTTCACTAACTTCTTTCCCCTCCTTGTTGGCAGACCTAAATTTTCAAATGTTTACTCTGCATATGTTCGTTTTACATGGTGCTCACTTTCATTTTCATAAACTATATGGTGTGCTTTGAGCACAGTCCTTTCATAACTCCTCCCCTCATTAATTAGTCCATTTTGTTTCCCTAGACAGTTCTCTTCTATTCTCATATCACATGCACATATATGATTTGGTATATCCATATAAAATCTGGGATCCACAAATGAGAGAAAAGATGTGATACGGTGCATTGAGCTTCTGACTGTCTGGCCTCCATCCCCTGCATGCTTAAACTACGGGTATCTGCCACCACACTCAGTTTAAATGGTGTCAGAGGCAGGCCAGGGCTTTGCACATTCTACCAATCATAGCATACGCCCTGCTTGAAGCAATGCAATTATTTTAAAAAAAGATTATTTTATTTTAATTATGTGTATGTATGTGGAGGTACACGTGAAAGCAGTCCTCTTGGGGGCCAGAAGCTTGGGGTCGCCTAACATTGAGTTGTAGGTCTCCTGACCTGAGTTCTGGGAACCAAACTTGGGCCCTCTGTAAGAGTAGGATGTGCTCTTTAGCATCAATGCATCTCTCTATCCCCATGAATTCTTTAAAATTTTTGTATTAAAAATTTTTAAGACAGATCCTCGAGTCAGCCAGGTTGGGCTTGAGTTAACTGTAGCAAAGGATGTCTATGACCTCTTCATCCTCTTGCTTCCACCTAGAGCTGGAATTTCAGGCTTGCACCAGCATGCTAGATTTATGTGGTGTTAGGGATCCAGTCCAAGGCTTTGTGCATGTTGGGCAAGCACCCTACCGATTGGGCTCCGTTCCCAGCCCGTGACTACCTTTTGACTTACTGTAAGCCTCACTCTGGCTAGACCTCAGATATCAAGCATGCAGCCATGGATTGTCAGGAACTAGCTTCTTCCACGTAGAGGAAGTAGATCAGAGAGAGCTTCATTCACACTTGCTCCTTGGTCAGCTACTGCGAAGTAAAGAAGCAGGCTAGCAGACCCTCATAGACCGTTACACATTTTCAGGCTGAAAGAAGAATGCATTTTAGTTATTGTCACTTTGTGACAAGGTCTTACTCTGCAGTCTAGGCTGGTTTGGAACTCACTATAAAACCCAGGCTGACCTCAAACTTAAAGCAACCTTCTAGCCTCAGCCTTCCACATACTGAAGATCCGGCATGCATCACCATACTCACCTGTAATATAATTTAATACATGAAAAATTATTCTGCTGATCTGAATTTTTGTAGTTCAGAAATTAAAAACATAAACTACAATGTATATGAACATAAAATAGAAATCATATGTTCCATAAAATATGCATATTTAAAATTCATAGATAAAGTACCATATACACTATATCTTTTGCCTGGTTTCTTTCATTTGATATACATTTCATGTTCAGATGATGAAAATTGAAGTGAGGCATGGTAGTGAGAGATTGTGGAATAAAGGAAAGGACCATGAAGACTCCAGGAAAGATGAAGGCAGATTGCTGGAGTTCTATCTTGTTTGGATGGGGTGGGATTACTTTGCTTTGTTTGTTTTAGATAGGGTCTCACTTTTTAGCCCAAGTTGGCCTGGAACTTACTCTGCACCTCATGTTGCCCTCAAACTCATAGTGATCCTCTTGCCTCAGCCTCCTAAGTGCTACAGTCATGGGTGTGACACGACATTCCCTACAAACATACAGATTTTTAAGACTTGGACAGAGACAAGGAATGGGAGACTGAGAGAATTCCGTCTTGAAGTCGTAGAAGGCTGTGTTTGGGGAGAGGGTAAGTAGAGATCAGTGTGGCCATTGCACAAGCCTATGTAGGCAATGATTTGATCTCAGGAAATGGGGCAATGACTAGCTCTATAGCATTGTAGCCACCATCAGTCTCTGCTCTGAATATACATGCACATTTCTTCTCAAACTGAAACTTTATTTTATTTTTAAAGTCAATAAGAAATTAATTTTTTTAAAAAAAAATCCAAATGCTGGCATTGTCCAGAAAATTTTAACACGTTTATTCGTAATTGTTATAAAGTTGAACTGTTGAAATGTGTTCACTGAAACATTTTCCGTGCATTACTGCTTTATATATCTTGCATTCATATTAAAAAGTCACACACAAATGAATGTAGAGAAACTGCCAATTCCTGATTCTGTCTCCTATGTTTTCACTCGCAATCATATACTTAGATACCTTTGACCCCATGGGGGGAGAAGGGAAATATCTAACAGAACTACTGATAACAGGAAGAAGAGGGGGAAAAGGTTTTTTTGGAGAATGAAATATTTCCCCTCATAGTGGACTCTTAAGCACACTCTCCGCTTATTTGGTTTTTGTTATGCGTTTGGCATGGATAGCACACAGGTTAGTATCTTCAAAAAGGCCAACCAGATAGGCCTCACTTGCCTCCTGCAAAGCACCAATAGCTGCACTCTGGAAGCACAGATCTGTTTTGAGGTCCTGAGCAATTTCTCGCACCAGGCGCTGAAAGGGGAGCTTGCGAATCAGAAGCTCAGTGGACTTCTGATAGCGCCTGATTTCGGAATGCCACATTGCCAGGCCTGTAACGATGAGGTTTCTTCCCCCCCCCCAGTAGAGGGCGCACTCTTGTGAGCGGCTTTTGTAGCCAGTTGTTTCCTGGGTGCTTTACCACCAGTGGATTTGCAGGCAGTCTACTTTTACAAGCCATGGTATGGGCGCCTCCTTACTTAACCCCCCCCCCCTTTTCCTTCTGGAGCTCTGCAAGCTAGAGGCTGCTCTATGAAGGCTGTGAACACTATAGGTTCCATCTTAAATCCAACTAGAAAGTGATACATTACTTCCATGACGTGAGTGCCACTGTTGTACCAGTGGCTTGCTAGGTTGGATGTTACTATAGACCTCGGGATTGATAAGATTTGATAGGATTGGTAACTACTTTTCTTCTTCAGTAATGAGCACAGAACCTTTAGCACTATGAAAATTAGCCTGTAGGGATAAAGGCTTCTCCGTTTTCACTTTAGTTATTTTTGTCTTTCAGGTTCTATCTGAAAATTTGAAGGTAGCAATGTTTGGAATGTTTTCTTGTAGTACACTAATTACTCATCTTGAGGCCTTACTCATCTTGAGGCCTTACATTTAGATCTTTTATCTATTTAAGTTTGATTTTGTTTGTTTGCCATGGGAAATTGGAGTCAACTTGAAATTTTCTACATTTATATATTCAGTTTTCTCAGTACAGTTTATTGAAAAGAATGTCCTTTCTCTAATGTTAGTTTGTACTGGCTTTGTTGAAAATCAGTTTACGACTAAGCTCTTCCTTTAAGAAGATGGCTGCGGGTAGTAACAGGGGCGGTGAGAAGAGCGGCTCGAAAAGCCGGGCGGACTCTGGCTTCCTGGGGCTGCGACCCACCTCAGTGGATCCCGCTCAGAGGCGGCGGAGGCGGGGTCCCAGAAACAAGAAGCGCGGCTGGAGGAGGCTCGCTGAGGAGCCGCTGGGGATAGAGGTAGACCAGTTCCTGGAAGACGTACGGCTACAAGAGCGCACGACCGGTGGCTTGTTGGCAGAGGCCCCAAACGAAAAGCTCTTCTTCGTGGACACTGGATTCAAGAGAAAAGATCCAAGCAAGAAGAGGACCTGGGTCCAGAAGAAGTCACAGCATCTTCAGAAACCCCTACGGGTTGACCTTGCCCTTGAGAATCATTCTAAGATCCCTGCTCCCAAAGACATCCTCGCACACCAGATCCCCAATGCCAAGAAGCTCAGGCGAAAGGAGGAGCTATGGGAGAAACTGGCAAAGCAGGGTGAGCTGCCCAGGGATGTGCGCAAGGCACAGGCCCGGCTTCTTAGCCCTCCTGCACCAAAGGCCAAACCTGGGCTCCAGGACATCATTGAGCGGCCCTTCTATGACCTCTGGAACCCAAACAACCCTCTGGACAAGCCTTTGATTGGTCAGGATACATTCTTTCTGGAGCAGACCAAGAAGAAAGGTGTGAGGCGGCCACCACGCCTTCACATCAAGCCTTCCCAGCTGCCTGCAGTGGAGGTTATTCCTGCGGGAGCCTCCTACAACCCAACCTTTGAAGACCACCAGGCCCTGCTTCAAGAGGCCCATGAGGTGGAGCTGCAGCGCGAGAAAGAGGCAGAAAAGCTGGAGCGACAGCTGGCCCTGCCCACCTCAGAGCAAGCCGCCACCCAGGAGACCGTGTTCCGGGAGATGTGTGAGGGCCTGCTGGAGGAGTCTGACGGTGAGGGTGAGGATGAGCTGGGCTGTGCTGGGCAGCCAGAGGCTGATGATGGGGCCACCGAAACCTCACCCACCAGTGCTGCTGGTCCTGAGAAGAGGATGGAGAAGAAGACAGAGCAGCAGCGGCGGCGGGAGAAGGCTGCTCGCAAACTGAGGCTGCAGCAGGCTGCACTGAGGGCAGCCCGGCTTCAGCACCAAGAACTCTTCAGGCTCCGTGGGATCAAGGCCCAGGTGGCCCGGAGGTTGGCAGAACTGGCACGCCGGAGGGAGCAGCGGCGCATATGGCGACTGGTTGAGGCTGACAAGCCCCGAAGGCTGGGACGGCTCAAGTACCAGGCCCCTGACATTGATGTGCAGCTCAGCTCTGAGCTGTCTGGCTCACTCAGGACACTGAAGCCGGAAGGTAACATTCTCCGAGACAGGTTCAAGAGCTTCCAGAAGAGAAATATGATTGAGCCCCGGGAACGAACCAAGTTCAAGCGCAAATACAAAGTGAAACTGGTGGAGAAACGGGCCTTCCGTGAGATTCAGTTGTAGCTGTGCAGATGTCGGAGCCCTGCCCATCAATAAAGTGCTGTGACCAAAAAAAAAAAAAAAAAAAAAGAAAATCAGTTTACTGCAGATGGATGTGTTTAGTTACAGACTGTATTCTGTTCCATTGATCTGTCTGTTTTTATGATAATACCTGTGTTATTTTGGTTACTTTGGCTTTGTACATCTTGTATATCTTGAAATCAGGCATTGTGATATCTTAAGTTTTATTCTATTTTACTCAAGATTTCTTTGCCTATGAAACTTTATTTTTTTAAGCAACCCTTATTTGTAACATTCTGAAGGCTTTACATATTTATGAAGGAAAATCGTTGCATGTGGAAATCTTTAGAATATTGGAGATGTCAATTTCTAGCCTTAAGCTCTTCATTCCTGAAAAACCTATTTCCTAAAAGAAGATCTGACTGTTCTCCTGTAAGAATATCTAAAGCAACAAAGCACTGTTAACCCCACATATTGAAAAGTACGAATCAACATTCGAAGCTGGTAGAAATGTAAAATGCTACAATTGCTTTGAAAGAATGGCAGATTCTACACAGCTAAACGGGTTCTTACCACACAATCCAGTAATAACACTGTTTGGTATTTACTCCAGTAAACTGAAACTTTTTGCATACACAAAACACACAAGCAAATGTTTGCAGAGGTTTTATTCATAGCTTCTAAAATTCATGAGTAACTAAGATGTCCTTTAAAAGATAAGTGATAAATCTTGGCACACTGGTACAGAAGAATACTCTTTAGCTATGAGAAAGAGAAGACAATAAGTCCACAGGAAGACATGGATACCTTGCATGAATATTGGAAAGTGGAAAGAGTCACTCCTAAAAGGATACAGACTATTACAACTCTGTGGTACTCTAGACAAGGAAAAAACATACAGGCAGTAAATGATAAGTGGCTATCATGGATCTCAAGAGGGGGAGGGGAGATGAATGAGTAAAGCACAAGGATTTTCCCATGAAATAAATCTATTCCTAATGATTCTGCAGTCTGCTATACATAACACTGTGTATACAGGAAACCTCATGGATCTGTACAACACAAAGTGAACACTAATGCCAATTGACTGGTTAGTGATAATGTATCAATATTGATTTGTCAGTTGTAAAGCACGCTCCCTACTAACGCTTGGTGTTAATAATAGGCCAAGCAGGCTGAGGCGATGACTCAGCGTATAAGAGCACTTGCTACATGGCATGAGGCCCTGAGTTCAAATTTCCAGAACCCATGTGAAATGCCTGGCTTGGTCATATGTATACTTGTAATCCGAGCACCATGATGGGGGCAGAGGACAGAATGGCTAGCATGTGCTGGCTACCAGTTTAGCTCAAATTCAGTGAGAGAATCTGTCTCAAGGGAGTAAGGCAGAGACTCACACTCCTACACACACATTTGTGCATGTATAAGAAACTATACCCAATAAGGGACTGGCAGAGTAGATACTGTGATTTTGTAGGCTGACATACTCAGATTTTTTGCAAACCTAAAACTGCTGTAAAAATAAAATCTATTCATGAAAAGAAAGTAAAGGGAAAGGCAAGTAGGCAATACCCCCACTTCCTTTTCCCTCTAATTATTTTGTGTTGGTGCTATTTATTGTCTCTGCAACAATACTACCTAGGCTGAAAATCTGGTTTTGATTTGATTTTTAAAAAATCAAAGATATGAAGTTTGATTTCCAGTTCAAATTTTAAAGAAATATAATCTCCAGTAGTTTAAATCACTCGAAGAACCAAGATTGCCTAAAATCTTCAGAACACTACCAACACTTTTGTCACTTCTCAGCCTGTCAGTTCTATGTAGAGGCCAGATATTTGTACTTGAATGAGATCTTCATAGTAGCCATGTTTGTGACACTTTATTCTATTCGTGGGAGTAGGAGCAATGCCCATGTTTAATAATTGACAACTGTAGAAATTTCCTAGCATGGGCTGTAAGAAATGATAGTCTCGAGGTGCTCACAAGTTTGTTCCAGCATCCTCCTTGGATACACACATCTATGAATGCTCAAGTACCTTGTGTAAGATATCATAGTATAACCTGTGCATATCCATTTACCTCAAATCATCTGTGTTAGTTAATTTTCTGTTCCTCTAATAAAGCACCGACTGGAAGGGAACTTATAGAAGACCGGTGCTTATTTTGGCTCAGGGTTCCAAAAGGACAATAGTCAATCCTAAAGAGAGCTGCAGTGGTAAGAAGGCATGGCTACCAGGGCAGGAAGCCGAGGAATAACATCTCAACCACAAGCACAAAGCAAAGAGAGCTAACTGAGAGTGGGAAAAGGCTTTAAAGTCTAGTGACACCGTTCCTCCAGCAAGGCCACATTTTCCAAAATTTTCATAGAATATCACCACCAAGACCCTACGATCAACTGCAAGAGCCTATGGGGGACATTTCTCATTCAAACCACCAGATTCTTCATCCATGGGTGATTTCTAAACCACAACACAGTATGCATGCATCTTAAATAACTTTATGCTGCCCCATTTTGGCAATAACTATAATAGAAAATGTCTGTCCCCATTAAGTACAGAAGCAATTATTTTTTGAGATGTTTAATTTTATGGTAGAATTGTGGACATGGCACTGTAGATGCAGAAGAACTGTGTCACAAGATGAGTGGCTTAAAACAACAGATCTATTCAGATTGATGGACTCCTTCCTAGCCTCTGCCTGGCTTCTGCTGATGGCTACTAGTCTTCAGTATCCCTTGGCTTAAAGCCGCTGCATCATCCTAATCTTGATTGGCACGTTTTACTTCTCCTTTCTCTGTGTCTGTCTTTGCTTCTAATAAAGACACTACCTCATTGGCTTTAGGGGCCCACTCTATTATGACCCCATTGTGACTTGGTTTCATCTATAACAAGCTCATCTACAAATTAGATCATACTCCAAGACACGTGAGGGCTAGGTCTTTAATATATCTTTCTAGGGAACACAGTACAACAAACAGAATAAAGACTTCATTATGGGCAATTTGGGCTTTCAGTCTGCAGCAGGGCCTCCTTGTAATTTACACATCCATAGAAAGAGCTAGATTTTGAAACAAGAAATTTGACCATCAAATTCTAAAGGTTTTATGGACTTATAGAAGAATATCTTTAGATTGTTGAAGTCTCCTCTGGGATTTTTGCTGTGTCACTTCCTTTCCCTTCCCCACTTCCGCTGTGGAATCCTCACATTCTCAGAAAGGCACTCCATGTGGGCCAAGGGTGTTGCTCAGTACAGTTGCCTAGCATGTGGGATGCTGTGAGATCAATAACCAGCAGCAAGAAAAAAGCTCTCAGTTGCCTCAATCCATATATTCTCAGTTTTAGGCCCTTCACAAGGCTAGCCAATACAATGCACCATGCCCATGGGTAAAAATTCTGCCCTTCCTTGATTTAGAACAGCTGAGCTACTTTCTTCAACATCTAGTGACCACCCTTTGAGCATTGGAGATTTCCACAGGAAATGATCCCATTTACTATCATGGCTTCCACTACAGGCTTAGGATCTCCAAGTTTGTCTATAGCTTTGACTTTTTTCTGAACTCCAGAGTCAGTATCTGATTACTAACTAGAAGTTCTACCAGGGTGATGCATGGATGTTTCAAATGTAACCTGTCCAAAAGAATCTCCATTAATGCCCAGCTCAATGAAAGCAGCATCTACCAGATGTGCCTGCCCTTCCCACCCCTTCCATCTAGCCCACAGCTCTGGCTCTTTCCTGCCCTGGTCACTTGATAATTACTTACTGTATCCTATATAGAATCTTCGTAATTCTAAGAATTTTTAAAAATCTTTCCATGTGGTCTACTTCCCACTCTATACCATTTCCCAGTGGCACTCAGAGGGAAAATGCCACCATAGGAAAATGGTTGTTGCAGTGGTTCTCATTGCCTCATGGGAAGATCCACATGCCCTAATAAACAGGGAGTCTTTTGCATTTTCAACTTCAATCTTCTATGATGCTTTACCTGATACAATATCAAACTACTCAGAAGGTACCAATGATCAATATGGAGGGGGGCAGTATTTACTTAATCTTTTCTTGCTACCTGGAGTGCTTCTCTACACATTGTCTCCATCCCCAATATGTCTAAAGGCCCAGAGTACCTCCGCTCTGAATGTATGGTGAGAGAGCTGCATCTCAACGACAGTTAACACCCCAGGGGAAGTTCCAGCATCTCTCTCACTGCCAAGAGCTGTAGAGCAAAGGCAACTTCTGTGGTTACGGACTCTTCCGGAAGCATGTTAGTTCCAAGAGATGCTACAGGGCTGCCAAGTTCTCAGGTTGGCTTTACTTGGTGGCAGGCTTCCAGTTTCTCCTGCTCTGCGTGCCAGCACTGAAAAGGATTCTGATGAGGTTCTAGGTCCTGTCTTAGGGCCAAACTCTAAAACAGGTGGGTGGGCAAGACAGTTCTCATCACCACTGGCTCCTGGCCAGTCTCAGTCCCCACCCTATAACATATAGCTTACATGCTCTCCCCTTCTTCTCCCTCCCTGGATCCTCATTTTACTACCTCCTCCATCTCCTCCTCCCCCTTCCATTTACACAATTAACCAATATTTGTTGACTGAGAACTATATATCAGGCACTCTATTAAATGCAATCAACAAAACAAGCAGAAAAAAAGGCACTGATAACAATACTGCCCGTTTCAGGCTGCAGACATTAAATAGAAACAACATATTTAATTAATGACAATTACGAAGGATAACAGGCAATGAAGGAAGACTGCAGGGTTCTGTGAAGGAACCAGGCTTTTATTATGTGGGAGGAATGAGATCCTTCAAAAGTGTACAGCTCAATTGTTCTTCCTTCCTTCCTTCCTTCCTTCCTTCCTTCCTTCCTTCCTTCCTTTCTTTCTTTTTCCTTCCCTCCCCCTCCCTCCCTCCCTTCTTCCCTCTCTTCCTCCCTTTCTTTTTCAAATAGCTTTTGTTATTTTGTTGTTTTGTGCATATGGTTTCAAGGCCAACCACTTTGTAAGGGGAAAACCAATTAGGGGGTTCTTCCCTGGGAAAGGCTGACTCTCCTCTCTTGGTAGTCAATAGTTGCTTATAATTCTTTCTCTAGGGGTCAGACCCCAGGAGTTTTCTCCCTTCCAACTTAGCAGAACTATTGCCATTGTTCTGGTCTTGTTTAAGCAGGCAGTCAAATTGTTGAGATCTCGTGGGTGCAGCTTCCCTGTCATGTCTGGGAGATCCAATCACGGAGATGACCTTACTTGTCCTCCAGCTCCTGCAGGCTTTCCACTTGCCAATTGCTTTTGTTAAGGTTTCTTTTCTTCTGTATTTGGATGAGTTTCTATATATTAGCAATATTAACTTTGTATATTGTATTCATTACAATTCCTTCCCAAGCATGAAAATTTTAGTTTATTGTGGATGTCCGGTACTTTTAATGAGTCCAAGACATTCGGACATTACATAGAATTTCTCTTTTTGAGTCACTTCCTCTTTATCCAATCCAGGTAATATACTTTTCTTACAGTTACTATAGAACCTCTGGCTTCTTTGCTGCATTCGGCCAGGGAATGTGTGCCTTCAGTGTGTTTCATAAGTCTCGATGCTCCTTATACTCTATGTAAGACGAATCCGCCAGCCCTCTATACCCCAAAGTTACTCTTTTGTTCTTTGCTGTAATAAGTATTCTGTGGACTCCTTTTTGGGCACTACACATAGGCTTAGATTTTTCAAAACCTACTTTAATTCAGGTTCCTTTTTTAAAAAATTAAACTATTTTATTTATTTACATTCCAAATGTTATCCTCCTTCCTCATCCTCCCTCCCCTTTGCTTCTGAGAGGGTGCTCTCCCACCCATCCATCCACCTCCACCTCATACCTGCCAGCATCCCCCATCCCTGGAACATCAAGTTTCCACAGGATTATGCACACCTTTTCACCCTGAGGTCAAAAAAAGCAGTCCTCTGCTACTTACATGACAGGACCACAGACCAGCCCATGGTCTCTTTGGTTGGTGGCTCAGTCTCTGGGAGCTCTGAGATGTCTGGTTTAGTTGACACTGTTGGAGTTCCTATGGGAAGTTGCCATCCCCTTCAACTCCTTCAGTCCTTGCCCTAGCCCTTCCACAGGGGTACCCTACCCTCTGTTCAGTGCTTGGCTGTGAGCAGTTGCATTTGTCTCAGTTAGTAGAGCCTTTCAGAGGACAGGCATGCTAGGCTCCTGTCTGCAAACACAACATGGCATCAGTAATAGTGCCAGGGTTTGATGCCTGTGCATAGGATGGATTCCAAGATGGACCGGTCAGTGGTCAGCCTTTCCTTCAATCTCTGCTCCATTTTTACCCCTACATTTCCTGTAGACAGGAACAATTCTGGATCAAAAATTTTGAAGATGGGTGGTTCCCCCAACTCTGGACCATGTTTATCTAATAGAACAAGGGGTATGTGGAATTGTTTAGAAGTAGTTCTTTGGGGGTGATTCCAAACACGGACCAGTAGTGGCAGTCCAGTCCCATCACCAAGCATCAAACATGAATCAGTAGCAGTGGCTCAGTCCAGAGGAAAACATGAGGCTCTGCCTAATCAGCATGAGTCTACAGAAGCAGCAAGAAGCAGCCAGAATACCACCAGAAGTTATTTGGCACTATTTTTTCTCTATGAAGTAAGGACAAACAAAAATCAGTGAATACCAGCAAAGCATTGCAAGGCAAAGCAATGCAAGAACATGGTTCACTGTCTATTGGGTTCTACTTAGACTCTCCAAATATCGCATGTCCTCTCAAGTGTCTGCCTCAGCAAAACATCCTCTCATAAGACAGCTTCATATGATACAACTGAGTCTCCAAAGAAACCAGAAATCTCCACTTCACTCCCTCATCCTGCTTGGATTCTCATATCAAAACAGGCATCTCTTCATGGATGCTTCCCTCACTCAAGTATAAATAAGATTGTCACCTTCTTCAGCTTCTACAGCTCACACAGGACCACACCCCTGCCAATCCTCAGATTCCAGTCCCCTGTATCTGCTTGCTGTGTGAGTCTCTCTCAGGGCTCTCCAAGGAGACACTGGGTCAATTCTCTGTGTTGTCTTGGCCCTTGCTCCTGACCACTGATGACTTAGGTAAGCAGTTATTCAGAAATGAAAGGAAACAGACACACTGATATTCCTAGAGCCTGAAGCCAACATTACTCTCACCAGAGTGACACTGATGTCATCATAATGCTCCATCTTTTCAAATGCCTGCTTGTCTGTCACGTCTTTATGACACATTTCTCAACCTTTTCCATTAGCCTGGACTAAACCAATAGAAGGGGGATGAATAGACTCTGATGGATGTAGAATGTATGATGAAAGCAAACTTTACACATTACAGAAATAAAAGTGGAGAATTTCATCATATGGGCATGGAAAATGAAGGACTAATAGCAAAACTTACCATCCCTAGGAAAACAGATGCCAATCCAGAAACAGAGAGTTTAGGACACCCAACAGACAGTAGCAGAAAGGAAACAGAATGGTTAAGGAACTGAAGAAAGAAATCAAAGAGGGTAACCAAAGATGGAAAGACCTCTCATACTCATAAGATTGCTAGGATTAACAGCCTACCCAAACTAATTTGCTAGTTTAATACAATTGCTATCAAAACTCCAATGCAATTCTTCACATACTGAAAAAACTCTTAAATACTATAGCAATACACACACATACACAAGAAGCTAGCAAAAAATCCTGAACAATAAAAAATGCTACTATAGATGTCATTATCCCTGATTTCAAGTTATGCTACAGATCTCTAATTATAAAAACAGCATGGTACTTGCCTAAAACAGATTCATGCATCAGTAGAATAGAATAGAATAGAATAGAATAGAATAGAATAGAATAGAATAGAATAGAATAGAATAGAATAGAATAGAGAACCCCATTAAATGGCCATATGTCTATAGCCATCTGATTTGCAACAAAGCTATGAAAAATGGAGAAAAGACAGCATCCTCAACAAATTTTGTTGGGGCAACTAATCTGTAATCAGAAGAATGAAACGAGGTTCTTATCTCTCATCCTGAACAAAAGTCACCTCAGATGGATCAAGGACCTCAACATAAGACATGATATTCTACTGGAGAAAAAACTATGGAGTACATTTCATGACGTAGAACTTTCTGAAAACAAATCCAATTGCTAAAGAAATAAGGCCAATAATTAACAAACAAGACCTTGTGATATTAAAAAGCCTCCATACAGCAAAAGAAACTATCAAGTGACTAGATACCTCCAGAGTAGGAGAACATCTTTTCAACTAAGGATTAGTGACTAGAATATACAATGCACTTAAACCAATCAAGAAGACAACCTAATCAAAACTAGACTGAATTACACCTGAACAGAGAGTTCTAAAAAGAGGAAACACAAATATCTATCTAGTAAGCATTTTAAAAACTATTGAACATCACTAGTCACAATGCAAATTCAAATTAAAACTACTTAGAGATGCCAACTCATCCCAGTCAGGAATACAGATAACAAGAAATGCAGGCAAGCATGTCAGAAAAGGAGAAATTTTATCCAGTGCAGTTGGGACTATAAATTAGAATAGCCACCATCATGTAACCCAGATATTCCTGAATGGGCATATCTTCAAAGGACTTTGTATCTCAACTCCAGAGACATTTGCACGTCCATGTACATTGCTTTTCTATTCACAACAGTCAGGAAATAGAATCATACTAGATGTCTATCAACTGAGGGATGGATAATGCAAATGTATGTACACAGTAAAATATATTCAGTTGTAAAGAAAAATACAATGTTAAACTTTTCAGAAAAAGGATGGGACTGGAAAATATTGTACTGAAATAACCAGGCCCAGAAAGATAAACCATCTACTGCTCTTTTTCATGTGTGGATCCTAACTTCAAATTTTTAGATTCGTATGTTGAATATCTCTCTCTCTCTCTCTCTCTCTCTCTCTCTCTCTCTCTCTCTCTCTCTCTCTCTCTCTGTGTGTGTGTGTGTGTGTGTGTGTGTGTGTGTAGAAATCAGGAAGCCAGAGAGAGTCTATGGAAGGGGAAGGGGAAGGGGAAGGGGCCTTATTGAGGGAAGAGATAGGAGAATGCATTATATAAAAGGAGTGATACTGGAGATTAATGGTTTAAGTGGAGATTGGGGAAGAGAGATGGTAGGAAAGAAGTTCTAGATTAACCCCAACTAAGGATGTATGAAAAATCCCAATGGAGACCCAATTATTTATAAATTATTTAGTAATGTTTAAGAGTGGAGTTTGATAAATAAATAAATAAATAAGAGTATGAAAAGATGTGCTCTCTGATGGTGGGTGGGTATTGATGCTTCCAGAAGGCAAGGGATAATGAAACAAAACACAGACATGAGATATATACCTAAATTGTATTGGTCCAGGACCCTTCAAGACCATAAATAATGAAGGCTATTACCATTGCTCTTGGTTGCCTACTATATCTAAGTGGTAAGATACTAAAGATGTTGGTTATAAAACATGAAGAAATGGAACTGACCAAGAAACTCCTCCCTGCTGGCTAGCTTTCATAGTGCTAGGCAGAACATGGGAGGAGGTGGGAGGTGGGATGAGAAAACATTAGTAGTCTAACCAAGGACTGGGTCATACATGCTACAATAGCGACCTACCAGTCAACATGTGTCCACTGGTGTAATAGACTCATGACTATTCTGAGGATAAAAGAATTTCTGCTTTCTGGTTGGATTTGAGGGCTGTTCCAAGGAAAAAGATTATGCTTGGTACTGCAAACCTGAACAAAATTCCATGCCTGGAGAGATCATAGGCCCTAGAGGTGGACCCACTACTGCCTCGCTAAATGGTCATGTTGTCAAACTGTCTTCTAAACAATTATATTAATACCCATAGATTTGTGCTACTCTCCACTCTGGTCAGAGAAGCCTTTCTTTCTTTCTTTTTTCTTTTTTTGAAATGGACAACAATTAATAAAGTGACTTGAAACTGCTTAAAATATTGAGAATAAATGTCTATAAGTGCTCAGCTCTCATTGCTTAAAGAACATCTCAGAAGAGAGTTGGAGAAAACCTAATAGCCAGAGGATGCCATAAAGTATTGAGGAATTCTGTCTTCTGGACATAGTATGGTTATTGTACCCATGAACTCCCAGCAACGTTTATTATCTGTATAAGACCTGCACAAGAATAAGCCAGTTAAAAAGTCCAGAATGGACATGGGCGGGATTACCAGGGCCCCACAATTAGCTGAGGAGCTATTGGCAGTTGAGGGTTGCTTAAGGATGGAGAATTTTCTTTTTGGTTGTGGCCATTTATTGGATGATCATGCCACAGTGGAAATTCCTACATCATGAGCTTATGGGCAGCCCTAATTGAACTCATTGGGTAATGATTTTAAGTAGAGGATTCAAGAGGAGTTGAATGGGGGAACTGGAGGTTGATATGATAAACAGGTTTTTTTTTAAAAAAAAATAGGGTTTATTAACAACAGTTACAAATGTATTATTTTTTTAGCTCAACAGGTTTCTGAGTCTTGCTAATATGTTCTGCTCTTTATCCTTGTTAATAGTTGTAGTTGGAGACATTTGAAAATAAATCTAATCACAAAAATAGATTCATCTTGGCATATAGTGGACATTAATCTCAGAAAAAGTGTATCTTCAGAAGACCCCAGTTCTAGTACTTTCTCTGCTGCAAACCAGTGGTATGTGTCCAGACAAATCATCTAGCCACCATTGTTTCCTCATATGTAACTAGAGAAAATAATATCTGCAATGCATTTCAAGGTCAAAATTGTAATGTATTTATACTAATCCACTCTGTGCATTCATATTTAAACTACAAAGCACGCGTTGAAAATTCAATGGCTGAAATTTCAAAGGTGTGGCAGTTCTTTTAAAATACATTGAGAAGACAACTCACCAGAGAAAGGGCCTGGAAGCAATATGAAGTGGATGGAGAATTCTGGATTAGCAATGGATTCAATGTGGTTTTGCTGTGAACATACTCCTGGCAACACTCTTAGCATCTTCAGCCGTAAAACTCGAGGCACCGAGTCCTGCCAAATATAGAGAGTTCTCCTGGGGTGGGATGATGAAATCCAGGATGTGTCTTTTTGACCTCCCTCATCACCCTCCACCCCCATCTCCTGTCTGCACTCCCAGAATCCCCTACCAGCAGAGGCAGAACATATCTCACTCTCCAGCAATGCAGGAAAGTGGAGGAACTGCCTGAGGGCACAAAGGGGTTGAAAGAAGCAAACACTTCTCCCTGCCAGTTCCTGCTTCCTACACATTGTGCCAAAACCCAAGTTGTGTCTCCTCCTGCTTCTCCATGCCTGTCAACTTCCTCTCTACCACAAAGCTTTTCCTTTGCAGAAGGAACTCTTTAACACCCAGAGTCTGACCAGATTCCAGTGAAGAAATGTTTAGTTGCATCATTCTAGGAAATGTGACAGTGTGTGCAAGCAGTCCCTTTGGAGGGCACTGACAATCCCTTTGTCATCTTGGCTTCAGGTTGTGACTATCATAAAGAGAGCTCCAAGCCTTGAACGTTCTAGCCAGACCTTTTCTCAGAAGTGTGTGTCATCAGGAGAGATGGCTTTGTTGGTGAATGGTTACTGAGGCACGTCTGACTTCTTGTTCATTTCTTGCAGGAAGGAATTTAACTAGTGAATGAGTGCTGAGAGTGGGCTGGGAGCGGGTGTTGCTAGTGTAGCGAGAACTAGTTAGTACTCCTTTTGGTGGAGATGAAGTGCTCTGACATGGAGTTTGGTGATGGCTGCAGCAATCTGTGAATATATGAGTGTCCTGAAACTAGACAGTTTAAATGGGAAAATTGTACGGCGTGAATCATATCTCAGTCAAGCCGTGTTAAACGAGTTGACTACTCAGCACATGATTAGGGTGCGCAGCTGAGTTGCAGAGCCACACTAATCGAGTTGATAGAGCATGCACTCGGAGTGACCCTGTCTGAATCAGATGACCAGGCCATCAAGTGACCCAGCTGAGGCTTGCTCTGCCTCATTTTTCCATTGGGGAAAATAACTGATTTCTCACAGGCTTGGAAAGGGGTTTTGGTATTGAAAGCAAAGGAAAGTTATGTATAGGTTTTTGTCATCATTGCTTTCCTTCGGAGCCCAAAGCTTGTTCTTAGCAGGCAGCAGTTTTCACTGTGCTGGGAAGGCAGTGATGTAAGAAATGGAGGGAACAAGGAGAAACATTAGCTCAGTGGACATTCACTGTCCTCTGGGCAGACAACCATGTTTCAGTCTCCTCACAAGTCCATGTTCTTCCTATGAGTAAGAAACAATTATCCTTGTTCCCTGGGGGAATATGATACCCTCACTCCCATCCTATTGAGCTTGATAGAAAACCAGCTCTTGGTGACACTCACTAGTGTACCCCTACCTTTCACAATGTACTTGCCATCAAATGCCATCCAGATCCACTCTACAGAATCTCGTGCACCAATTTCCACAGGCACCACCTAGGCCAGGCCTCCAGTGTGTCTTGCGTAATGATTGCAACATCTTCTTGCCCTGCCTCTGTTCATCCCCTCCCAACCTTCTCTTCTACACTGCAGTTACAGTCATCATGGGAAAAAGCCAATGTCATCCGAGCTGTCTTGTACAAATCCCTTCCAGGGCTTCCCTAGACCTTGCCATGTTCACCCTGGGTCTTCCCCTCCAGTCTTGTCTCTTGCTGTTGCCTGCCTCCCACACACCTTTGGAATATCAATGCTTTCTCTTTTGGGCTCCATGCGCCCCACCCACTCTACCATCGCTTGCTGCCAGGGCTCATGGACAAGCTGCTAACAGGTCTCCTTTGGCCATTCTCTCTGTCAATGCACTTCGCATGGTGCAGTTCTCTGCACTCTTGTTCTGTATCTGTTTGTTTTCCTGGAGGATTTCCAGTCTTCCTTTCCTTCGCTCAGGGACAAAGACTGTTTTCTCTCTGACTTCTTCACTGCCTCACAAGGAGGCAGCTTCTAATTTGCAGTCTTACTTGAAGTCTAGCAACGCCTATTTTGCTTCCCCAGTTTTCTAAAATGAAAGACCAACTTCTTAACAGGGTTACCTGACCTTTCCACAATCCTAACAGTCCCCTTGCTGCAAACATCTGAACCACTACAGTTTCTGTATTCATCCCTCTGTCCTAACTTGAACTTCCATGATCCCCCTTCCTTTCTGGAGTTTTCTACTTCTGGCATAGCCACATCTCCACATCCTTCAGGGCGTAGTTTAAGGTGGTACTGCTTTCAACAGCTCACCCCCAGAACTGGAGAAGCAGCACTTTCTGGCTTTCAGCAAGCTCATTATACCTCGTCCTTGCCTTGCTGCTGCTTTCTGATTTCATTTATCACCAAGGCCAGGGCGCATCTGTCTGCCTCAGCTGTGAGATACTTGAGATCTAACCACAAATTACTGACTGAAACTTCAACCAGAAAGCAGAGATTCTTGGAAACACACACACTATTAGCCAGGGAAGAGAGTGGGTATGAGAGGAGGGAGAGCCCCAAGCTTAGATACACACACTCCCAGGATAACTGAAGTGGATTAGAATTCCCCACACTACCATGGTCCTGGGTGTGAATTTAGTTTGGGGGAGAGTGCAGCCCAAAGTACAGGACTGAACAATGAAATCAAGTTCCTTGGCAAAGGACTCCCTCCATCTGAGTATGAGTGCGTTAGAAAGATGTTCTGGGCATGTTTTTCTGCGTGGGCATGTGCTTGGTGTGTCTGTGAACATGCACCTGCATGCTTGCTCCTATAGCGCTGTGTGATGGCATGTATGTGAATGGAGAAGTGGGTGGCTGTAGCTCTGCATGAACAGACATGTATGTGCCTGGTTCTGGTTAGGGAAGTAGTCAATGTAGCTGTGTGTGCCTGTGTCATTGGGGGAGGGAGGGTCTTTACTAGAGAGGAAGCTGGGTCAATGCTGGCATTCACACATGCCCAGGCATGGTTGGAAACAGGTTAGGCAGGCCTGGCAGAAGGGTATTTGTATTGAAGTTTTCAGGAGCTCCTGGGAGATCATTTATCCTAAAGGAAGAAAGAGACAGGTATACACACTTGGCCCAGGAAGAAAGCTTTTGTCACTGCAGGAAGGGAGAGGTCCTGCTGAGCAGAGGCTAGTGGTTTTTTTCCTTGAATTTCTCTCTTGATATAGTCTCATAGGTTCAGTATCTTGACCTTATGGGTCCAAAAGAAGTTGCTGTTAAAGGAAAAGAGGTGAATCTTTTTCTGGATAGGCATGTTATCATTAGGGCATATGCATGTCTGTCTTGAACCTCCACTATTCCATTCATAATTTTCAGTCAACAAATCCTCAGCCCTGCTTTGTTGGAGATTCTATGCTAGGGGCTGGGGACACTACCATGAGTAAAGTGACAGAGTTCTTATTGTAAACTTTAAAGGGGTCACATTATTTCAGGGCATCACACAAAACAGGCAGTGTTAATGCAAATCTAAATGATATCTATGATACCTGCTTTAGGGATCCCCAAAGCTTGGTTAGGGCAATGCCTTTAAGGCAGGCGAATCTTCCACCGGGACAGATTCAACATTGCATCTACACGACTGGCTGGATTTCAGTTTCTTTATTTTCTCAGCTTACTATGTCTTGTGCATTGTGTCCCCTTCATAACTGTCTGTGTTGACCCTGGCTGCAAGGCTTCAGGGTGGATTTTCTCTGAGTACAGGTTAGTTCACGATAACCAACCCTCTTTTGTCATATGTAGACAAAACTATTACCAGGAGCATAGGAGTAGCTGTGGTCTCCACTGTGAATTGCAGAAGCCAGTAGAAGCAGCTGATTCTCAGTCAATGTAGCACAATATTTTCCAAAAGCAACATTACACAATTCAAGTGTCAACTATGCCCCAGAAATATAACTATGCTTGGATCACAGAATAGCCCTCAGAGGATATAATCTGGACCAGAAGAATAGGAAAAAGAGAAGACACAAAAGCAATGTACAAACAAATTGTCAGTATTTATTCATGAGCACACATGAGATTCCTTCTAAAAGCATCCAGAAAAATGTTTATGCTGGGAGTCTCCCTTCAGTGAGAGGCCAACGAAGTATGGTATGTTGTATGCCTACAAGAATGAAATGCATGTCCAAGGGCGCCTCTTCACATTTCATAGGAAGGGACAGATCCAGCATGTGGAGACAGAACTTTCTAGGCTCTTCAAGGGCAGGAGTTGCTTGTTTGTTTTCTAACATAAGGGAAAGAAAATCTGTTGCTTACACTAGGTATAAAGGGCTTTCTGCCATATTAACTCGATCATCAAATTGAGGCCCACAGGATTCACAGTGCTACTGAATTGCAACAGAAGAGTATATTGAAATCTACAGTCTTGGGACTTGCCCTCAATGTATGTGCCTTCAGCCTATAATAAGAATACCCATTGGACTGTCTTGAATGAGAAATGCCCCCAATTAGCATCTCCAGCAGTTACCACTTGGTCACCAGTTGGTGTCATTTCCAGGGGAGGGAATGCAGCTTGCTAGAGGAAGTAGGGGTACGCTTGGAGATTTTTTTTTTCTTTCTTTTTTTTATTGGATGATTTATTTACATTTCCTATGTTGTCCCCTTACCCCATCCCCCACCACCCCCTCGGAACCCCCAATCCCCTCGCCCCTCCTCCTTCTTCTCTGTGGATGTAACCTCTATCTACCCCCCCAATCCCACCTCCCCACCCTCAAAATTCCCACCCCCTGGGGCATCCAGCCTTCATGAGGTCAAGGTTCTCTTCTTCCACCTATGCCCAGCAGGGCCCTCCACTTTTACATATTCAGCTGAAGCCCTGGATCCCCCCCTAAGTGCTCCCAGGCTGGTGGTTTAGACCCTGGGAGCTGTGGTTGGTTGGTATTGTTGCTCTCCTCATGGTGCCGTAAATCCTTTCAGCTCCTTCAGTCTTCACTCTAACTCCTCTATTGAGAACCCCATGATCAGTTCAATGGCTAGTTGTGAGCATCTGCCTCTGAATATGTCTGACTCTTGAAGGCCTCTGAGGAGATATCCATATCAGGCTCTTATCAGCATGCACTTCCTG
>NW_021604605.1:2345788-2372245 GCF_004785775.1 Grammomys surdaster | reverse complement strand
CCTTTCAGCTCCTTCAGTCTTCACTCTAACTCCTCTATTGAGAACGCTTGGAGATTAAACACCTTGTGCCACTTCCAGTTTGCTGTCTCTGCTTCCTTTCTGTATTTCAAGATGTGAGTTCTTGGCTTTCTGTTGTTGCTCCTCTGTCTGCTGCTTGGTGCTATGCCTTCTACCATCATAGACTCTCACCCTTCTGGAATTGTAGGCCAAGATAAAGTCTTTCTTCCATGGGTCGCCTTGGTCAGGGTGTTTTATCACAGCACCAGAAAAGTAACTAACCCACCCACCAGTTAAGGATTGTTCTAAGCAGTCACTGTTATTCTTAATAGTGCTTTTTTTTGCCAATATCTTTTGTTCTGGTTAGAAAATAAGTCAGATGAATTTTTTTTGTATGCGCAATCTAGAGCATATATGTGCATACACATATATATATATGTTCATTTATCCTACACAAATACAAACTCTTACCTATATGACTTCAAAGTAGAAGGAATAGTGTTTGGGATATAGAAATGGAAGGAAACAGAAAAGGATGACAAATATATACTTGATACAAATATATACAAATATACAATATATACAAATATATACAAATATATACTTGAACAAAAAGTCATAAATTCTATTGCTTTATACAACAAATATAAAATATTTTTCAAAAGCATTGTTAGAAAAAAAGAACACTTCTTATAATACATTCCATAATATATAAATTAATACATGGCTACAAAAGGTTTCATTTTATGGATATAGCACAAAGTCTTTTTGTTATTATAAAGCTGTCTCAGATTTTATATTACAATGATGAAACACCATGATCCAATGGAACCTGGACAGAAAGGAGTTTATTTGATTTACATTTGTGGCATCATGTAGAGAAAACAGGGCAGGAATTCAAAGCAAGAAGGAACCTGAAGATAGGAACTAAAGGAAAAGCCATGGAGGGCTGCTGCTTACTGTGTTTCTCTCCATGGCTTGCTCAGCCTGCTTTCTTATACAACTCAGGACCGCCTGCCCAGGGGTAGCACCACCCACAGTGGGCTGGGCACTCTTGCATCAATTTCACTTAAGCAAATGCTCCACAGGTTTGCCTATACGCTAATTGTATAAAGATATTTCCTCAATTGACAGTCTTTCCCAAAGACTCTAGCTTATGTCAAGTTGAAGAAAAAAAAAAGATAACCAGCACAAAAGTGTCCCAATAAATATCATGAAACACACATGATTGGGAGTGTCATTGCTTTACTATACAATCGAGTATGTAAAACTTAAACATTTTACCCATATTAGTAAACAGCCCTTAATTGTCAGACTAATTTATATTCAGTATATAGTCCTACCAGAAAAATATGAATATTGTTTTCAGTGCATACCTACTAATGGGGAGGATTGCCATTTAACTATTTTTGTTAATTTAGTTATCAAAAGGATGTTTTCATTTCAGACAGTATGCCTATATACATATTTAAACAGTTCCTACCCAAGAAAGCAATTGAAATTGCTACAGAAAGCATATATAATCACATATATGTTTACATATAAAACTATATATACCATATGCCTGTGGATATATATGTGTGCATATATATGCACACACATAGAGATAATTTTCTTTTAGATTTTTATAATATTTATTTATTTATTTATTTATTTATTTATTTATTTGTGTGTGTGTGTGTGTGTGTGTGTGTGTGTGTGTGTGTGTGAAGTCCATGTTGCATGTCTGGAGTTCAGAGAACAACTTGAAGCCATGGCTCTAAGGTTCCAGGGATCAAATTCAGGTTAACCATCTTAGTGGCAAATGCTTTTATCTGATGAGCCATCTTGCTGGCTTTTTTCCTTTTTAATTAATTTAAACTTTTTGTTCATTCATTCGACTAAGAGAGTGTTTGCTTGTGGAGGTTCATGTGTGGAGGTCAGAGGTCAGACCTTGGGAGTCAATCTTCTCCTTCCATCATGTGAGTTTTGGACTCCGGTAATTAAGCTCAGCGACAAATGCCTTTACCCACTGAACCATGTCCCTGGCCCTAAAATTAAATTTGTAGATTCATTCTTATTGTTTTAAATTATGAGTATTTGTGCATCTCTGTGAGGTGGGTATGTGTACATGTGTGCAAGTGTCCTCAGAATTCAGAAGACCTGGACTTCAGGTGACTGTGAGACATCTGCTGTGATTGCTGGGAAACTAACATGGTTTCTCTGAATGAGTAGCAGCCATTCGGGACTGAGCCACCTCTCCAGAGCTGCTGAAATCCACTTTAAATTAGCATACAAACTAGTTTTCACTATGGCATTTTTATAGACAGGATACTTTGTTCTTATCCCCTTCTCCCTCCTTACTGGTCCCTTTCCCTCCCTAAGTCATGCCTCTGTTTGTATGTCACATGTGGATTCCTCCCAATGCTCGTGACCTCTGTGAGTCTTCTGGAATGGAGGAAGGCTGCTTTAGCCTAGGGGTGTAGTTGTATGCAAGAGCCCTTCTCTAGTAAGAGGAAGTGATTCCCTTGGTTCCATTCCCAGTACTGAAAGAAAAACATTCTGAAAACAAAAAAAAGAAGAAGAAAGGAAAGAAGGAAAGAAGGAAGGAAGGAAGGAAGGAAGGAAGGAAGGAAGGAAGGAAGGGAGGGAGGGAGGAAAGGAGGGACTCCTACTTATGCCGAAGCAATACCAAGCAGAATGAATATATTCATGTGAGACAGTACAAATGCATACTATACAAGGACTGTCCTCTATAGGGTGAGTGATCTTCGCTTCTAATCCATTATACCTCTTGGTATTAAACAGTGGCAAATAAAAAGACATATCAGAAATAGATTTGCCAAAGGGAATGGATGTGTTTGTTCCTAATGTTCCCAAGAAAGCCTTCATAGAAAACAGAAGTCTTTAACTCTGCTTCTATCAGTAAAAGGTAGTTCTTCCTTGACACACACACACCTAAAGGAAAAGATAAGAGTGTTCCCTTGCTCAGGACCAGATTAAGGCACATAGAAATTTGCTTGGGTTGGGAGGAAGGGGAGAAGGACTGGAATTCATTCACTTTTTTTTTTTTCTATGTGGGTTGAAAGGATGAGAAAGCCTATACTAGCTTCATTTCTCTTGGGCTATGACTGCTGTACTTCAGGGTGAGAGAGGAAAAACAGTCTATTTTGCCCTAGTCCAGTCCACATCTCTAGGCACACTACTAGAAGCAGAGACTAAAAATTTAGCTTGACTGACTTTCTTTTCTCCACTGGATGTGCATCTGCATAGTTGCTATGGTTGCTGTTTGAGACAGTGTCTGTGCTGTCCTGGCTTCAAACTCTGTCTCAGTCATCTAATTGTCTGGAACTGCTAGTGTGCACTGCCATGTGCAGCCAGATTTGCACTGATAGGTACTGGGAGGCTGACAGCTATCTTGCTGGACTGAAAATAGTGGTTGGCTCTGCTTTAAGAGTGTCAATCCATGGACGAATGGAAGACAGAAGCTTGGGCCTGGAGAGGATCATAGACCTCCCCACCTGTCAAGGGTTCAACATGCCTCAGGTTAAAATTACAACACACACCCTTACTCTCACTTAGGCCAGTAGCTTCCTCGTTCTGCACAAAAGTCCTACTAGTTGATTTTAATCCTGTGCTTAGTCCAAGAAGTTGCTATCCCAGGAGACATAGGCCTACTGTGTATCAAAGGCAGCTAGGCAAGTAAATTCAGTGTCTAAGTAAGAGACCAGCAAAGAAGGGGAAAGGACTCTGAGGACAGAGAACAAGTATTCAAGAAGCTATAAAGTCATTTGCTATTGGAGGGGACAGGGGTTCGAGGGTAGAGGGGTGGAAGACAAAAATGGACAAATCAGTGGGGGTCAGATCCTGCCAGGACGATTGAACCAAATTTGATTCTGATAAGCAAGGAGTCTCCAGGGAGCTTTTGCCCTGGGAAAATCAGGCCAGAATTGTATTTACATTTGTAAAAGATTAGTCTGGTTGCCTCACAGAAAGGATTACCACATATTAAAAGGGAAAGCAAGGGTGCTGGCAGGTGAAGGGATGTGAGAGGTGGCTCATGGCTTAAATTCCAGTATTGGTCTGAGGGAGAAGGGTGTAGGGTTCACAGCCAACATGGACTCCATGACAAGTGCCTCTACCTACCTTTTTCAAAAAAAGCAGAGACCAAGCAAAGGAATCTCCATAGAATCCAAACAATTTAGGGTCAACGCCCAGGCTAGAAGCCACAGCTTTCTCCTTCTACCCTGGGTCAGCAAGTAATATCAGTTTGACTGGATTTAGATTCACCACAGAAACACACACCTTGGAGGGGATGTCTACAGGGGCATTTCCAATGAGTTTTAATAGAGCAGGGAAGAGCCACCCTGAATGCAGGCAACACTATCCTAGGAGGTGGGGCCCAGAACTGCACGGAAAAGAGAAATTGAACTGAGCCCTTTGTGCCGCCCTATCTCTGCTTTCTTACTGTGGCCACAGTGTGAGTACCTGTCCACCATGCCAGCTGCCAGCCTCCTCATCATGGGAAACTGTGAGCAAAAATAAGCTCTTCCTCCTTTAAGCTGTTCTATCACAACAAAGAAACTAACACATCATTTCATGCCGTTACCAACAATCACACCGGGTTCTGTGAGGTCTCCATCTGAAATATATTTAATCATTCAGTACTTATTGAATCATTAAGTCCTTGTCTAATGCCATGCTAGGTTTAAAAAAAAAAGATCCCTTTCTTGTCTCAGAGAAGCTGACGGCCTTGTGGAGCTGACTGAGCTGTACTCAGGAAAATGTGAAATACTGTAATAAGCACTCACTGTGTTCTGTAGTAAATACTCACTAGCCAAAAGCCGTCTTCAGGCAAGAAGCTGAGGAGAGGGTACTGCATGATACAGGAATAGCTTATGTGAGGACATGAGAAGTAGCTAAGATGCCGCCACCCAGGCTTTAGTCCTGAGAGAGCTGTAGAAGCTGAGCTGAGAGGGATACTGAAATGTGAAAGCTGGATTCCAAAGATATGAAAGATAGCTAAGCTGGAGAAAGATAGGGGCATAACTGGGACTCGAGTCTGTGACTCAGGCCACTTTAGTGAATCACCACCATCTTCTGTAATAGTGTCCAGATACAGCACTTGCTCTATATTGTGTACAGGACTGTAGCAGGCTGTAGTCCAGACTGTTGAAGCCTCGTAGCCTCCTCTTCTATCTGCCTATAGCACTTTTAAGCCAGAGCCTTTTAGCTGGTATCTACTCACTGTTGCTCCCCCAAGCCTACCAGGGATTCTCAGGGCATCTTTGCTCACATTCTTCTTTCAAAGCCCACTGGACATGCCCACAGAGATGCCCGTTTTTGTAAATTGCTCTTACTCTTGGATAAACAACTCACAGTGCAAGTTTCTTTGACCTTCCCTTCCCATCACTATCCCTCCCCCCACTCCCCCACCCCCGAACACACAAAAGGAAATCAAATCCTTTCCCTGGACTCCCTGGCATCTGGCACATCACACTGCCTCACCATGATGGTTGTTTAGATGCATGTCTCCAGGCTTGAATGCAAGCTCTCTCAGAACATGCTCACGTCGACACCAAGCAACTCCACGGTAATAAGTCAATCACTTCTCTGGGCCAGGTTTCCATTCCTAGGTGACAGTAACTGTAATCTTTACCCAGCTGGAGAGTTTAAAGATCTGTGGCTCAGGAATCAGCCATGGTTGGGCTACAGCACTAGAGAAACTCAAGTACATATTTAGACTCAACTGGCCAACAATTAGCATATAGAGCCCAGTGTGTATTTTAAATGCCTCCCTGTGATTTCTGCATGTTTGGGGATAGGGACAAAGTACTAAAACCATGCTTAGAGTGATTTTAAGTAATGTTCTTTTTTTTTTCTAAAGACAGCCAGCCTGTCCACAACAGAGATGCTAGGTAACTCTACTCTTCTCCTACAAAGGGTTCAAACTGTCATGGGTATTTCTATTTCTCATCTGTGGAATTCACATCTATTCACCTTTTAAAAATCAAGTGCCCATGTGATTTTACTCAGAATCATAATTATAATCCCTTTGGTTACTAGGTATTCCATTAGTAGTTCTCATTATTCCTTCATGCAAAGAGGAAATTTGCAATTTCAACCTCAAATATTTTAAAAATTTATTTTTCGAGAAAAAAATATATATCTCCATCCCACTTTTAGGTCCTGAGAAAAGTTTAGCATAAGCTTCTGTCCTTGCACCATACCACCCCCAACTTTTAAACAATAGAACAGTCTGAAGGGGTTTTAATCCAAACCTAGGACATCCTGTGGTGTTTGCTGCCCGAATAAGAGGTACCTAGAAGCTCAGTGTGCAGTTCCTGGAGGACTTCTTAGGGCATCTGGAAGACTGCTTAGATGCCAGATTGCACAGATCACCAATACTGGAACATATACTCCTACTCCCAGCACAGCCTTAGGCTGTTTGAAGGACAAGCGACAAGCATCAAACTTTCAAAAACTATTGTGAAAGGAGTTGGGGATGGAGTGTTAGTTAGGGCCTGCATCAGGCAAAGGGGAAAAAAAGCTTGTTTCCAGAAACTACATTACTCATTAAACTGATTCATACAGAAGAGGGAGGGCAGGGTGGCAGTGGTGTACTGAGTGGGTCGGTTAAATGAAGGTCAAGCTAGTTGGCAAACAGAACATGGAGGCAGGGACAAAGGAAAGGCAGAGGAGCTGACTGTAACTGTTTAGGTGGGAAATCATTTTGCTTTAGAGCAAAAGTGGAAATTGTTGCCTCATTAAAAGGGAAATATTTGACAGTTTGCAGCTCTCAATGTGAACAGTTTTCTCAGACTTGCCTAAGAATTGAGTGCAAGTCAGGTATAGAGAGGCCCTAGGATTTATTGGAAAGGAACCCCAAGGATGGGCAGCAAATGCTTTCGTGATTACACATTTTTCAAGAAACAATTGAGAATTTCATACAATGTATTTTGACCCTACTTACCATTTACTCCTCATTTACACCTCCACCTCCTTCCAGATCTACACCTACCTCTCTGCCTCCTCTCTGCCATCTTCAAGAAACCCAGCAACGCCAATTTTTGTTGCCCATATAATCATGAGTGTAGGGCCAACTACTGGAGATTGGTCAACCTACAAAGATCCATATCCTTAAATAAAAGTGTCTTTCCCTCCTCCTGAAGCCATAAACTGTCAGGAACTCCTTAGCAAGGTTGACTTGTGACCTCTGCCTTCCCCTCCATACTAGAACATTGGCTGGTTTGAGTTTGTTGAGACAGCACTACCAAAGATGAAGAAAAATCATTTCCTGTTACACTCAACTGGTGAGTTATGAAAATCCAGCAAAAACCTGGTGGCTGGGAGAGGGGACTCCTAAGGGGCAAACAGCTATGTGCACACATATTTTGTAAAACATTTATTGGATATTCATCACCAACTAGGGATAAGTGCCAAGGACAAACATGTGGCTTAGTCAAGTCTCCAGAGCTCACACTCCAAGGAACAACTTAAATTAAAATCCAAAGGTAGAAACGATGGCATTTCTGAGTAGGGTAACCTGGGCTCCTAAAAGTATGTGAAAATCATGGAAGTGGGGCTCTTAGCTGCATTTCTGTTTCTACATGCAAACTGTAACTTTAAGTACAAAATAGTGGTGGGGGTTGCAGCTGATCTTTGCTATGGATTCTGGATACAGTTGCTAAGTCAAACTTCAGTTCTTTTGGCGCTAACGGGGCTGAATTCTGCCTGGCAGTCAGAGGCTGCCAAATCCTTGATTTAAGACACTGCCTTTCCAATGAAAAATAGCTATAATGAAATAGCTTGTGTCTTACATAAACTCTTAGCAGTATCATACACACATTAAATAAGACCCATAGTACTTTATTGCACATGGACTGTCACAGAGTTAAAACTTCCATTTCTTTTATTAATATTGCGTCCTCAAAGTTTCTTAAAAAAAAAAAACCGAAAAACAAAACTTTAATGTATGTGAACGCTTGCCTGAATGTATGTAGACTTCTGGTGCCTACAAACAACAGAAGAGTGTGCAGGAGTTCCTCAGACTGTATTCTTCCCCAGTTAAGTACCCTTTAACTGCTGATACCTTTCTCTAAAGCCCACAAGATTTATAATTTTAATAGCAACTGTTTGATTCTACCAATGATGAATTTGTGTCCAAAAGAATCAGGTTTTTTTAGTATTTGATTTTTTCTTTACACAGTTAACTAGTGACTTTTCTAAACCTTAGTTTCATCAACTCTAAATGAAAAACTGTCCCCACTTCAATTCTAAATTTTACAGCTTTGGATTCCACCCCTAATATATTTTATCTCAAAGGAACATAAATGTTAGATGAAATTTTCTTCTTAGGTAAGAACGATGTCTCAGAACCTTATGGAGGAGGTAAAGGTGACCTGGGATACAGTCCCCTTGTGATACCTGATGCTAGTTCAAGCTCATCTGGCTACTTTTCCTTAGCTCTTTCTGTTACTAAGGTTAGAAATGTGGGCCTTACTGGATGAAGGGATTCCATTGCTTTGGGCAGAGAAAGTTGGACAACCCTGAAAGACTGCAAAACCATATCTAATACATCATATATGGACCCCAACACAAGACTGGAGATTGACAGTAATAAAAAGACATTTCCTGTACGTTGTGACACAGGAATATACATCTGTAATTTCTTCCAAATTCCCAAATGGAGTCCACAGGCCTATCCATTTTAAAAAGTTGATCTTAAGTTGAAATAACTAAGGTTAAAACACCTACTCAGTTCAAGTTAATAGTACTGGGCTGGACAACTAACAAAACCTCCAAATGGATAAGAGAATGTGGTAACCAGCATATACAAGGTTCTAGGTCCAAAACATTGCAAAACAAAACACCACCCCAAAAGCAAAATGATAATTGGTTTGAATTTTCTTAATTTGATATATCAACATTTAATCATACTACTTACTATTGTCCAAAATTATTAACACATAGACAGTTTCCAGTCAATAAATTTGTATTTGGGCCATTTTCTGCATATGGACTAAGTTATATGCATTTTAAACTAATTAGTATTAATTTCTGAGTTACTCCAATTGATTAAGCATTTTAATTTATGGCATATTTTAGTATTCCCCATACAATGTTAAAATAGCAACTAAGGAAACCAATGAATGAATATTTAATTTCTGTTTAAATATGTACTATAATATACAATCATGTATTTAATGACTTCCTGCTAAAAAATTCAAGTTAGCAGATCTAGAATAAGATGCAATATGCCAATAATTAAATAATCAAAGAGACAAGCCTCCATAATACAGATATCTATTTTATTAAAAAAGTTACAAACAGGTGGACTGCAGGGTCATCTTACAAAATGACAAGAATGAAATCTATTGGAAAAATGTACTTTTACAAATCTTCATAGGTAATTGTTCAATGTTTGTACTTGCTATTGGAGCTTTGACTGTTCACTGATAAGCTTACAGTACAGTAGATCGTGAGAATAGGTTACAGGAATTATTTGCAGAGCCCTACTGCAGTGATTTGAACAACTCCTAAACAGATGCCATAGTAAAGACAAGACATATATTGCATTTAAAATTCATTTCTTATCCTAATAAGCAACATGCAATCTATTGAGGAAGCTAAAATAACTTTTGGTCCCTTTTCTTAAAATGTGCTGGAGAAACCATCTTTAAAATCACTTTCCCCTGATTCCTGTGATCCTAAGTGAATCCGAGTGAAATTTGCTGCTGAGGTCAATTACAATGAACACTGTGATAGAGAGAGAGGTGACGGAAGGCAAAGAAGGGAAGGAAAGAATATCCATAGGAAAGAAACACTGTATAAACAATCAATCTGCAGACAATTGAAGCCATCATGAATTATTTGATTCCTTTAGAACTTCACAGAGCTAGTAATGATGAGCCACAACCACTTACGCTACTCTGAATGAGCATTTGGGTTTAAAGTGCAAACTCAAGTTAAGTATTCACTTCCAGCAGTTTGTAAATGAGGAACAAATGTCTCACTCGCTGCTACCCTTATACTCTCACCATCAAACCACAAATTTAAGAACAAGAGCTTGCTTTGAGGGAATCTGATCAGGAATCAAATGCAACACGATTTTAAAAAAGGAAATCAAAGTTTAATCATTTTCTACTCATTAATTAATGGCCATGCTGACCAATAAGTCACATGAATGTCGATATCACTTTATTTGAACATCACACACAATACAAATTTCAACTTGCCACACCCGTCCACAAACCATCACTGCATATTAATAGAGCTTTGCTTGACAAAGTTATTGAACTATTATTATAGATCAAAAGCATAGTTTTGGTTTTGTTTTATTTAGAAGCATGTTCAAATGACTAAAGCTGGGCTCCTAAAATTGAGAACTTTGGTGCAGTAGGTGAGCTGCAGTTACTAACTTCTGCAAATTAAAAGCACACAAATAAAACCAAATAAAAACCCCAAAACAAAATACTGTCAAACTTACACAATTGAAAAATAATTGCTAGAAAAAGCACTCGTCATCATGATGTTAAAACTGAACCAAAAGATTACTCATTGTAAGTTTTTTTTTCTTTTTCTATACCTGCGTTATTGGTAAAATGTTCAAGTATTCAGACAAAATGTGCTGATTAGGTAAACAACATGGAAGGCAATGGCTATTAGAAAGCACATTTGCAAAAATAAAACACAGCCAGCCAGAGACTTGGCGCTATTTTCCCTCCTGTTACACAGATTTCTGTCTCTACTACGAACATGCTTCTTGAAAAATAACTAAAAAGCAGTTGTGATAGTGCAAGAAAACATTAACAAATATTGCTTTAAACTATTATTCAGAAAGACAAATATTAAGAACTAGAAATTGTACATGGTTTTATCTGAATTCAATTTTACATGTGCAGAAGTCTACCAGATGTCAATGACTAGCCTGATGGGCAAAGCTGAGCTATCTCTGTTTAGGTATACAATTAATTTACCATGGACACAATATCCCTTTTCAAAGGCATTGCTAAGTAGGTCATAACTAAGTTTAGAACTTCACAGAAAGAAAAATGTTACTGCCGCAATTCAATGCTGTAAATGAGATTAACACATGTGAAGGCCTGATGGAATCAAACACTTAACTCTTCAGTTTCAAGTAAATGCTGTACAGCCAATCCCCAGTATCACCTGTAACTCTCAGAACTCGTTAATTACAAAAACTGCACTTGAAGAAAAGGGATAGTCCATCTATACAGGTAAAATGTGATCTTTAGTTTCTTTTTACAACACTGCCACACGTAAACAAAGTCTCAAAGTATTAACCAACCATTTAAAGGAGAAAGATTTTACAAATAGGATGAAGCATTGGTACGAGGTAATATACAGAAGTAACCATTTGTTTAAGGCTCAATTTTTTCTCCATTATATCTTTCTTTTAAAAGGCATTGAGTAGGTAATACTGAGTTTGAGTAATAAATACAAGTTGAGAAACTGATTAACAAAATCAACTAACATATTAAAATTAACCCTTTCATATTAGCCATCAATAAGAACTTAAAAGCTATAAAAGGACGGATTGATAAAGAACAGACTTTAAAGGTATGGTAAACGTGCGAAGCATTACGGTTAAGGTCCGTGGATCTTGAGGGCCAAAGACCTTATGCACTTCATTAGATGTATGGCAACATGCTGTGATAGAGACAGGTTTACCAAGGCTCAGTTCTGCAACCCAGGTTGTAAAGTTCTCCAAAGCAGCATCTGTGCAAATTTCCTCTGAGTTTTTATCTGCAAGTAAGATCAAAAAGTTTCATGAAAACCAAGAAATAGTCAGTGAACATTAAGAAATACCCCTTACATCAACAAACCCAAAGGTATGTATGCATGTGTGTGTGTGTGTGTGCGTGTGTGTGTGTGTGTGGACACACACATATATGAATAGATAGATGGATAGATGATAGATGGATGGACTGATAGATAGATAGATAGATAGATAGATGAATGGATAGACAGATAACGGATGGATAAATGGATGGTTGCATACTGCATGTCACTAGTGTGTGATCTTGGGATCTCGGTGGAATTTCACTGTATTCTCTCCATCAGTTTAAGTAACAAAGTAACTTACTGCACAGGTTCAGAAAAGTCACTAAGAAAGAGAAGTGTAGTAAGGCTAGACCAGAGAGAATACACTGTGTCTCTGTTACTGTTTATGTTATAATACTATGACACTTCCCATTTACACATATATTAAAAACATTTATACTGATTAAAATGATCTTATGATACAGAAGTTAGAGCAAATGGTGCTTCACTTTAACTGGATCTGTCCCTGTTATAACTGGAAATGGTAGTCTTCAATGCACATTATGAGTTACCTTGTTAGTATACTACTTTTTCCAGAGTTTAGTTTTGTAGGAATCCGGAATCATTCAGAGTGTAGACACTGCACATGCCCTATGCTAATCTGCTCTTTTTTATGGGCACCCTCTGAATCACAAGAGTTTCTCCTATTATAGACTCCCCAGTTTCTATCCTTACAGCTGAAAGATTTCTGCCTTCCATCTAATAATGGGGAAGAAAAATCTATCATTCAGACAAACATCATATCCTTCAGCTGTGCTGAGTCACAAATTGAATTCTAGAGGAATCAAATTGTGTTTGTTGTTTGATGTAGAAGATAAAAAATGTATCATATAGCCAGAAACAAAAGAAAAGCAAGTGTGAAAGAGTGCCAAGGGAAGCCAGTGTTAGACCTCAATAAGCTCCAGCAACGTCTACAAAGACGTCATTTTAATTTCAGTTGACAGCTACACTTCTATTAGTGCTCAAAGAGTCTAAAAGAATGTGTTCTCATCAGCTGTAACATAACCATGATTACTTCAAGAGACTTTCCCATTCATCATTATTGAAATCCTGCCACCTAAACCTATTACAAAAATCTTCCTCTTTGAAAACTATCATAAAAACTTTGTCTACTTAAAACTAAGTCTTAAATGTGGAAAGCTAAGCCTTAGATTAGAACATGGGTTAAGCTTGAACAAGTCCAGCTTCCTTATCATTAAAATAGCAAGAAAACTGCTTCCTCACCAAGTTGCTATCTATTATATAAGACAGTGTGTGAAAGTACTTCATAAATGAGTATATAATGTCAGGAATTGCTTTCATTTCCTTACTTATTGATTTTTAGACCACTAGGATCATATCATCAATTCATTAATATCCACACTATGGACACTCCATACGTAGGGACTTTTCTTTTTTTTTTTTTTTTGGTTTTTGTTTTTTTTTTTTCGAGACAGGGTTTCTCTGTGTAGCCTTGGCTGTCCTGGAACTCACTCTGTAGACCAGGCTAGCCTCGAACTCAGAAATCCGCCTGCCTCTGCCTCCCAAGTGCTCGGATTAAAGGTGTGCTCCACCACCGCCCAGCCGTAGGGACTTTTCAAGCTTAGAATTTATATACCTTTTAGATCAAAACAGTACTTCATTATTTATATCTATAATAGTAGAATTTTCACTAATTCATATTAGACTTCCCCCAATTAAAACAGCATTCTATAAATTCTAATTAGCAATTTCCAAAGTAAATATCCAAGAGCCTGAATTTTTTAGATATGATTATAATAACATCCTATTTAATTTATAAAATGTGATGACTTAATACTGTAACATCAAAGTGGTAAAGCACTACAAACCAGCTTACTAATCACATTCTATATTAAATAAAAGTTACACATTTGTCACTTTGCATCCAAAACACCCTGAGTACCATTTGCTCTATCCACATGCCTGAAGATGGTACTCCAATAAATTCTGAGTCCGACTCAACAATATTAACATTGAGCATACCTTTAAACAAAGTAATAAGGGTCACTTTTTAAGACAGCAATAAATTATAATTCTCTGCAGTAATGAATCCTGAAGCAACTTCTTTCATTAAACGAAAAGGACAGTGTCTTGTATTAGTAATATTCAAGATGGAAAACATCTTGCTCTACAGTGACAGCAAAATGTTCAGTTTATTAACACCCTCATTCATTTCAAAGAAAAGCACTCCAGAATCTTTAAAGGCAGTCAGTCAGCTGAGCGCATTTTCCTGCTCAGGCTATCACACTGAGACATGTTCGCTGCAAATCTGGGACTTGCTGCTTTCCTGCCTGCCACAGGATAATACTTACACTGTCAGCCAGCCAACAAATCTTAATTCTGGCAGCTTCTACTCAAATTTGCACTAAAGTGTTTGGTTTTTATTATTTTTCTAATAAAATGATGAGAGTAAAATATAGAAACAAACAATAGTTTAAACTTTCTCTCGGTAAATGAAAAAGGATCTCTCTAGTAGAGTAAGCTGGTACACCAAAGTACCAAACACAGACCTGAAAGGACAAAGATCATTATTTATGCCAGCCTGCAGAAAATGGGAGATTCTTGAGTCAGTACAAAACACAAGGCAGCAGAGTGCCTGGGACATTAACAAGGAACTGTGAGGGGTTTAGCAGTTTGTGAATGTCTTTTTTAGCTTTAACAGCCTTTACAATTTTAAACACAATGGTATTTACTACCATAATTTTTATCTTTTTAGCAAATATAGATGTGCAACCACAGTTACATTTTTCTTTCTTTTTTTCTAGTTTCAGACATATGCAATTGTGGATATTTAAGTAAGGAGCATACCTAAAAGATGAAAATTTCCTTGTATCTTTACTTGACATTTTCATATTTGAGCTAAGTATCAGTGGTATTGATGATGCTTTGTTATGTGAAGAGGTAGGCTACTTTGTTGGTGGTGCTGTTACCTATCTTGCTTCATTTTTTTACCCTAATTTGTATGAAGCTTATTAAAACCACTGGATAGGAAGACTAAATCATTAAAAGTACTTATTCTCTCCTATTAAACACAGATAGCAAAAGTGAATCCATATCAGCAATGTCTTGAATGGAGGTAGAACCATGCTGGATGGGAAGCAGACGTGCTGAATGTATATGATGAACCCAGAGTCAAAGAGAAGGACTTAGATATTTCTCTTATGGCCTAGAGCTAAGATTGTCAAATGTTTAACATGATGGATTCAATTCTAACATCTCAAATACTGTCACCATGTCCAGTGACATGGTAATAGTGTGTGGCCAACGATGTGATTCTAATTGCTAACTATGAATCAGACCCAGTAAAATACTGTTCCTCACAACTGTAAGAAGTACATTCTAAAACCAATACTCCCAATACTGTGGCGAATCCAAGGCATTTGTGCATATGGTTTGGATTGGATATGTTTTCCAACAACTGACAGAACTTCAATTTTTCTTAGTTACATTATCTTCTGACTTGTACAGCTCCACTGAGAAGCAATCCCATGAGGAGAGTTGTTCCAGTAGTAAGGCTAGAACGCTTCCTCAGTGGCAGTTCTCCAACTCCATGATGCAATTTTTGTTAATTCTACTGATGGTTCATTCTAAGCCAGAGAGGTAATGGAGTAAAACTGATCCGATCACACACATTTCATTCTACAATAAAAGCCCAATCTTGAGGTTGGAGGAAGCAATTAAAGAGGGAAAAGATACACAGTCTTTCTATTGAGACACACCCACACCCAGTACATGTCTAATTAGTCCCCCATCTACTCTGAAGTGTCAAACTGACAACTTTGTGGGGTTCTAAGAAGGGCTGTTGAGAATCAAGGGTGGTAGGAAAGGCAAGCAGCTCTGTCCATCACTTGCACTCCAGGTCTGCTATAGACCCTCAGGGTTGTCTGCCCCAAAGCATGCTTCTCCCCTGTTCAGATCCTCCTCTCCTCTCTGGCAAAGATAAATAGGGGACTGTCTCTCCACTTAAAGTGCATGCTCCATAAGGCAAGAGGAAAGACAGATGCACTGAACTTCGTACAACAGACATCCCCCAGGCTTCTACTCACACAGAACTGTTTAACTTGAAGATGAACATGCCAGCACTTTACAGTATGAAATGTGATTTCATCTTGAAGATTTTCATTGCACATTTGCTGAACTATCATATTTAGTGGGAAAAAACAGGCAAAAAGATTAAGAAACAGTTCTCGCTCCACGTTTGTATTAAAAAAAAAAGCTTTGAATATTCTAATCCATCCTACTCCATCTAAGAAATAGTAAGTCCAGCTAGAATAAGATCCCATTCATAGATGGTTTAGCCTTCCAGGAGCCTTTGTTACCATCCCGGGCACTCTGCTGCCACGTGAAATGACGTACTAGTCTTGAATCAAGAATCTCTCCTTTTTCTTCAGGCTGACATATATAATGAACTGAGGCTGACATAAATAATGATCTTTGTTCTTTCATTTTGCTTCCTGGTGTTTGGTACTCTTATGCACCATTTACTCTACTTGGGAGAACCTGTTCCATCTATAACATGCTGAAGAAAATGTTAGAAAATTTTACAGACCTTCAGGCCATGGCAAAAGACACCCCATTTGCTCTTTTGTGAATTTTTTCCTTTGTAACTTTCATTAATAACAGACTGAGACATAGGACTGCCTGTAACATCATTTCAAAAAACTCCACTTGAGAAAAGGTTAGACCCAATTATCACATAAGAGGTAACTTTAAAATCTTCTTTCTCTTGGGGAAATGGATAGAACATTTAAGGGTTTTATTATGACTCGTCTTCTGTTTAGGAAAAAAAAAATCAACCTCCCCACCTTCCCTGCCCCTGCACCATACCCATGTTTTAAGGCCTGACTCAAATGCTACCACTGTTCCCAAGCTACTTAAACTCATTGGTTCTTAACCAGGGGCCATTCCACCCCTATGCCCGTGGGGCTATCTGGCAATTTCTAGAGATGATAATATATTTTGTCAAAAGTGGACGATCGGAACATAATATCAAATCTACCGGGATAGCAACCATGTGTGTTGCTCAACATGTGATGGTCCTAAACAGAGGACAGCCCTCAACAAAAGCCCAGCGTACTGGGAATTTCTGCTTTCTCCTTTCTCTCAATACCCATGCTGCTCTGATGTTCTTCTTTTATACTAGGTTATTAAGAAAACAGTCATCCTCTCAATAACATTATACCCAAACAGCACACTATCAAGTGAAATAACAGACACCAGATGGAGGAGCTCCTGACTTGGGACTATGACAAGGGGTAGGTAGAACACAGAGCAGATTTTTATGACAATACGGGTGCCCAGTCACAGTTCTACAAAGCATTTGCTAGAAGCCACTGTTGCTCACTAAGGAAATCAGGATGGTGGCTGGCTCTAAAGAATCTGCCATACTTCCTAATTCACAATAAAATGACTTCAAATGGGAGGGTAAAAGGGGAAGAAACAATCCTGAGAGCCCAGCCCTGAAGCAGGTATTGGGCAATCGACTGGTTACCCGAATTAAAGAGTGTTAGGAAATAAATATGAGGAATTATCAGGAGCCGTTCTCACAACACTAATAAATGTCCCCTCAGTCAAACACAGCCAATGATCAGCAGAGACCTCAGTCTTTCCATCTGAAGTACTATCATTTCTAACTTCACACAAAGTCCTTTTGTAACATGCCGGCCAAACCCTTCTCAAGTTGTCTTTACTAGGCGAGGTTTGATCGTCAGTTTAGATGTGGAACTGACAGCCTTCAGGGCTCCGTGACTCACAGAGACTCACAAGCCATCACATACTTGTTCAGGTGACAATGAGGAAGGACGAGCACAAACTCCACTAGCCTCAGGTTACAGCCCCACATACCTAGCACTTCTATCTGATTTGGGGTTAGAAAAGACCCTGTACATGGTGCACACTGTTCTAAAAAATCCTTCAGAAATCTGACTGATTAAGTGTTTTATTTCATATGCTACACCTTCAGTCTGGTGCTTAGCTTACAAGAACAACAACAAAATCAAGCAGAAAGCTACACATGCTACAGTCACCTAATAAAATGTGTAATTACTGGTATTAATAACATCTGAGTTAGTATGTTAATCAACAAGAAGGATGAACACAGTTGGCTTGGTATTTTTAATCCATCCCATGGACACATATATCCCTGTACTGGAAAAACCGAGATCATGAGAGTATACAAGGAAAAACAAACTCAAGATATCATTTATAATAAAAACTCTTTAAAGATAGCTGTAGAAATGATCCAGTTCCCAACAGTGGTAACAACTGACCGGCCATGTGTATGAGACTAATTTTGCTTTTGCCCCCTTTTCCTATATTAGTGACAGGAAGAAATATTTTATGGGATTTGGTTAATTTGTATAAGGATGATAAAACTTAAAGTACATATATTTATGTCATCTGCTCAATTACCAGTGTGAGGGAAGCAGAACTTAATGGTAAAGATGGTATCGCCATACAGAACTTGTTCAAACCTGAAGTTGGTTTATGATATGAAAGACAGATTATGGGATCAAAAATGTAGGACTCAGTTGTCACCTACATATCAAATAAGCCTGTTCCCACCTCACAAACTACATTGTATGGGTGACCCCATCAGCAACATATAAGTTAAACTACAATCTCAACATTTGAGTTTATAAAAAAAGATGTAGCTAGACATAATAAATGAGTTTTCATCAGTGTTCTGGGATGGTAAAGGATGATGAGCAAAAACATTTTGAATAAAACATTGTTGTCACCCTTCATTTTCAAAGATGACACTATCTGACAAGAGTCCTTGTCTTAAAGGTAAACTAAGGACCCTGAATCCTTTCACTAGGCAGCACAAACAAAGCCAGGCCCTTGGTTAGGAATCATGTCTATGATCTGAAATGCTTGTTGCCATTTGCAAAGCTGCTTCTGGACTGGAGGTCAGGCCTGGTTCAGAGGGCTCGGCTTCATCCTGAAACTGTCTGGCACTAGTCTGGCATTTACTGGTGTTTTCTTAATCTTCCATAGTATTGGTTGTTTATATTACCTAAGTGCTATTCTCTGAGACTATTATTGGATTACTATCCAGCTGAAAAAATCAAGATATGCATACATCATCTCATCTTAAATGCTCAATAGTGCAAAGTTTTACATAACCTTATTTTCTCCAGTGGTCATTTAAAAAACATACCATCATTTAATGGGAGGTGTGAAGGCTCATTATTGTTCTTAATCCCATTATTTATTAAACTGAGTGGAAATGATCTCTGTGCTCAGGATGGCGACATATCACAAATGATTTAAACAGTTTCACTTCATCAGGTATTCGGGAGGAAGTGAAGGTACTCTGTTATCACCATAGGTCACTTAAGTTCCACGAGTGCAAGGTACAGATGAACTTGATTAAATAATCATTCTGTTAAATCAAGTACTTGAGTGATTAGAAAATTGGTGGTTTCAATTATAGTGGCTCTCTTCCCCAGAATATAAAAATATTAAAAAGTACCAGAAAATCATTCATCATTTTGTGAAAGTATTTCTGATCGCTCTCCTGTTCATCTTGGATACTAAGAGTGCTAACTAGGGGAAAGATGTACTGTGGTTTGAATCAGTCCTCCAAATGTTATCAAGTAAGGCTGAGAAGAAAAACTAGAAAGTCACTCCTTTAAAAATCTAAGTCTCAGCAATGGCAATACACACACTTCCTTACCTTTGTTCTGCTTATCTGCATATTAAAAACTTTTCTGCATTGAATTGAGATGGTTTTATGCTAAGGAAAAATGTTATTTTAAAAACACAGAAATTTAAGGTGGTATCAAATGTTATTGTTTATAATCATCAACCAGCTGTTTATTTTATACTTGATCAAAACCAAAAGACCACTTCGTCCATATAATTCCACCAACTAACCTGCTCGGTATGGCCATGTTTGAGGTTTTCTTTTCTACTGGACAACACAAGTTGTACAACACTGATCTTGCTTCTCCGGCAGGGATGAATAGTTCATTTGCCTGACGATCTCAGCAAAAAGTTCATCCACCATTGATTTACTTTTTGCTGATGTTTCCATGAAAGGACAGCCCCATTCTTGAGCCAGAGCTCTGCCTTCAGAAGACATAACCTCTCTTTCTGGCTCCAGATCCACTTTGTTTCCTACTAGGATTAGTGGAACTTTCTCGTATCTCTTGACTCGCACAATCTGATCTCTCATTGGCTTGATATCCTAGTCAAGCAATCACAAAGGGAAAGAACAAAATTAGACTTTTGTATTATCACAGCTGACACCACATAAAATCAGAAAAATCACTCCTTGGTGATTATAGAAAACTCTCGTAGCACATCTCAAAATCAAGACAACAATAGCATTTTCCCGTGGTGACGTGAGGACTAGATGCTGTGCACTGGCACTAACTGCTTTTTGCATCAGGAATAGAAAACTTAAGTTGTACACTAACCTTAACGCTCCTCTAATCCCACTGCCTTCAGTCTACTTTGATCAAAGAATCATGTTCCCAAATAGGAATAATCCATTCGAGCATACAGATGTTTTGCCAGCTCCCTAAACCTACCTGCTTGTCATCATTCCTTGTAACATCTGCTATCCCAGCACAGGACTGTAGCATGTATGTAACTCCTAGTCATTTAACAAGAGGGCTTAAGGGAACATGTCTTAAAGACGGGGGGGGGCACTCAATGCTTAGAAACTCAGTTTTAAGATTCATAAACATAAACATTTCATTTTACATTGGTTACTAAGTGTTTAGCCTTGTAATAGCAAACAACTGTGGTAACAGTGAACTCTCGGCCCCAGAAGGCCAATGCATCTGGAGTCTGGGTGAGAAGTCATACATATCTGCTCCCATGGTTGCTTCCCTTCTGATTTGTTCACATATGGATTGCATGTAAGCAATGTAGTTGATTACTAAAGATCAGAGCACTAGCTACTTTTCAGTAACTTCAATTTCTAGAGAGAATGGTGTTGATACAGGAATATTATAAGCCAGAATTGCCTATTTTTTTGAGTTCTGTAACTTAAAAGAGTTGCCTTAAATATAAATGCGTATTTGACTAATTACAGTAAACAAAGCATTCACACACAGGTCAAATATACCAATTTAGTCTTTTCTGAATTGTTAAGCTGATTTCTGTTCCTTATGGAACAAAAAATTTAGCTAAGAATACCAACTTTGTCTCAAAGGAATCTGAGTCTCTGCTGAAATAATGCCACAGTTCCATACTCCATATTTATGTCTATAACAGAAGAGGATACAGTGGAAATCTTATGAAATATCTACTTTGAGAAGACCAGGAGAGTCTGCTGATAGAAAAACAAATCTTTCGAGGATCCTTTAAAAAGAAAATACCTGTCAAATAATACCCTTAGCACTTTCTAGGGGAAACGCTTTTATGCTACTTTTGTTTGGAATGTGATTCTACCTAAAATGTTCTTTAGAGTCATTTGCCCAGAACTTACACTCTTTACAAAGAAGTTCTTAAAGTTGTTGTATAATGTTACTAGAAAAATTCATACATAGCACTTTAACTTCAACTCCCAAAGAATGTGAAACTAGCACATTACTTTGGCTAAGGCACTTAAGATTTCTTAAGCAACATTAAGTGCATACCTTTAAATGCAGAAAAAAATATCCGTTTCCTAAATCAATGGAGGTCAATATTACGGGTCAATATAAGGTCATTTATTTTCAAGGAATAAATAGCAACAATTAGTGCATCTCTTAAAATAACGTTAACTTCAGTCTGTTTCCCGGTGAAGGATGGAGGGATTTTCTGAAGCAACTGGACCAGATCCAGATTGGCTACCCCACTGGGATAAGAAATCTGCACGTGCTTAGCATTCCCAGTCCCACCTATTTTCTCTAAGTATAGGCTACGATGGCAGAAAAGATAAGGATCGACGGGAGAAAAGGAGAGTCATTCTTGCTTTCTGTTGCTTATGAATCCTAGGTACTAGTCTTTTAGACTAGTAACTTCCCTTTCGGCTGCCTTCCCCCAAGAAAAATGCGAAGAAAGCAGAGCTCGCAAGTATTTTGCACCACTGAGATTTAGGATTCAAGCTGAGGAACTTGCGGGGGGGGGCGGGCCCCCGCACGAAGGAAAAGCAGGCACACAGGTTTTTAAGCTATGTCTAAGAGATAATGGACTTCAAACAATTTCTTCCATCGTCCTCCACACTTGAGATTATCTATGAAATATTTTGTTGAACACGTTAATCGATACTTGTTGAAGTGAATAAGCAACTTCAGGTTGTACAGTAGGACTAAAAATACTCAGGTAGACCTATTTCGTTTTCACTTTTCTTTTCCTTAAAAATAACTTTAAAATATTTGTCGATGTCTGTTACTTTAGCACTCTCTACAGAAACAATCCAGTGCTTTTCCATCCCATGCCAAACTTTCAAAACCCAAACGCACTCATTAAACGCCCAGCTCAAGCAAATCAGAAGTACAAGTAGGATTACCACACCCCCTTCAAAGAAATTACAAGACTTGGTCTGATTACCTGAAACGACTGTTGATTAACCAAACTATACACCAGGATGAATCCTTGGCCGTTTTTGATGTACAGATCTCTCATGGAGGCAAACTGCTCGGTTCCTGCGGTGTCCAGAATTTCCAGTACTGACGGGGAAGAGTCCACTTCGATCTCTTTGCGGTAGAAATCTTCAATGGTGGGGTCATATTTCTCAATGAAAGTCCCAGTGACAAACTGCACAGTGAGGGCAGATTTGCCAACCCCTCCGCTCCCTAACACCACTACCTTGTATTCCCTCATGAGTCTCACCTTCGCCAACTCCTACCCAAGGGGGGGAAAAATAACACCCCGCTAGCTGCGCTGCGGCAAGGCCAGGCGGAAGGTGGGCGGAAATGTGCGAACTGGGGAGGAGAGTGCGGAGAGGCGGAGGGCCCAACCGGGGACGAGGAGGAAGTTACAGGAGGGGGAGGGGAAAAGAGCCAAGTGTCGGGTGGGTGGGGATGGGATGCTGATGCCCTTCCTATAGGAACCCAAGGCGGCCCGGGGGGCGTGGGGAGGAGGGAGCGCCGGCGAGCGGCCGAGCGAGGGTGGGGAGCCGCCGCGCACCCGCACGCGGGAAGGGGCGGGGGCCTCGCGGCCGGGGGCTGCCCGCCACCCCTCCCCCGCCCAGCACACAAAGGGGCCCGGGGTCCCCGCTTCCTGCTGGCGCCGCCGCTGCGGCCGAGCCGGCCGAGGCCTCGGGGCCCCGCCGCGCTCACTGCCGCCGGGGCGGGGTCTCTGGGCCCCGGGTTCCCGCGGGGCTCTTCTGGCCTGTAACGAGGGGAGGGGGAGAAGGGGCGCGCGTTAGGAGTCGCCTGACCTCCACGCTGGCGCCCGAAGTCGCCACCTCTGCCGCCGCCTTCCCTGGAGCCGCTGCCGCCGCTTACCCTGCTGTCCACACGCTCCCAGCAGCCCGGGAGGCTCTGTCAAGCCAAGGCCATGGCCACCGGGCCGCCCTGGCCTTGCTGCTAGCGGACGGACGGGGAAGGGGCGGGGGCCGTCCGGCGGCGGCGGCGGCGGCCGCAGGGACTCCAGTTGAACCCACCTCTTTTTTTTTTCCTCACCCACCCCCCACCCCCCACCCCAGCATAAACCCGGAAGGGTTTCCCTGACACACTGGCTGAGGTGCCCCAATTCCCCGAGACTGGACGCGTTCACTTCCGGTGGGGAAAGTCCCACCTCTTCTTCGGGGCGAGCCGGGTGGCGCTAGGGCCGCGCCCTGCCGAGCGAGCCAGGCGGCCCGGCCGGGTTACAGGTCGGGGCAATGGCCTTGAGAAAGGGCGCTTCAGGGAAACCTACAGCTCCAGTGATTTCAAACTGAGAGCGGCTGGCCAGTTTGCTCGACCCCAGGCCCGCCCAAGTCTCTAGGCTCTAGGTGTCCAGCAGCTGCTTCTGAGGACCTGATTCCCTCCTTGGCCCGAGGCGGCCAGCCAATAAATAATCTAGCTGCTGAGAGAACACCAAACATCCCTAGGCTGGAAGTTACTAGGAAAATAAAACAGTTTAGGAAGTTGAGTCTCTTTGCTATTATTTCTTTCCACTTGATATTTTTCCGAAGCCATGTATGCAAACGACCCTTAGAGTTGGTTTGGGCTCTTGAATTTTGAAGGTGCTGTTTTAGTCATGTATGACACCGTACTTTATCAATCGGCACATCTGCCTCACCTCCCTCAGTAAATACGAAACTGTTTAAAAAAAAAATCACAAGGCTCAAAGGGATCAACATTTCAAGTAGACTTTATGGTGGTCTATTCAGTTTTGTTCCAACTATTTCCAAGTACTACACAGCAGAAATGATAACCAATATTGAAAGGTGATTGCAAATGGTTAGCCCTATGGAATAATTTCATTTAATCTTTTTATCATCTGTAAGGCATCACAAACTGCCCACCTGGCTGTCCCACAGTGAAGCTTTGTTTTAAAGGCCATTGTTCATAGCCTTGAAATTCAAAAGCAAATAACAACTCTAGTGTTAAACTAAGTTCTATTTTTAGAGAAAATTGTTAGTGCTAACTTTCTATTTGTAAGTTTCATGTCAGATCCATGGGACCACATGGCTGGGCAGTATTTTGGGCTTTTCGCCCCTTCTTTATTCGAGTACACTCAGAAACCTGAGAGAATCTCTGGCCAGCTTAATTAAAGTGACTCCACATTTCCTTATTTGCAAGCCCTAATGACCAAGCTGGATAAAGAGATGTATTACCCAATCCAAAGTGTTAAGTATTAGAAGCTAGGCGAATCACAGGAGTGAGAAATCCCATTGTCCCTGGTCAGTTCCCAATGTCACTTACAGTAGTCAAAGACAGTTTAGTTCAGTTTTCTCCTCGGTCTCAAGCTGGTGCAGTCTCTGCAGCGAAGTGTCTGTCTCCAGTTAACCTAGGTCCTGCCTGCTGCTGCCAAGGCACTGCCCTCTGCTGGAAGAGCTTTGGCCTGTGAGGTTTGAGTCTCCCCATAGGTCACTGCTCCTTCCACACGTGCTGTTGCCAGATTTGGAGTTCTGCTGCTCATCTCCTAGTCTGGCTGTCTCCAGACTGTCTGGTGGAATCCACAGCCCTTCGCCAGCCATGCTTATAACTGAGTGTGGAAATTCCTCTTCTGATCCAGCTAGTGGTGAGCAATCAAAGCGAGGCTGTGCTCTTTCACCGAACTTTCAAAGCATTGCTTTTTTGAGGCCATCTCACCTGTTGGCAACTTTATTATCTCTGCTTTGGCTTCATTGAGGAGAAAGTTCTTTGCTTTTACGTGCATTGAAACATCCTCTTCCAAACAGTAGACTGCTACTGAGCCACTAAGTACTACGGGATGGATGGATGTTAGATCCAGTCTGAAGATACTTTAAAATCTTGTCAGGAAGGGTATTGGCTAATTGATTCCACCACTCATTGGGAAGTTAGAATTGGAAACTACTTCAATTCCAATTTATTTCAAGTAGCTTTTAAGAGCTGGATATGCGTTAAAACAGAATGCTGTGTAATTTACAGGCCCAAGAGAACATTTCTCTATGTTGGTTTGAAAAGCTGGCCTATGGGAGGCTCAAAGAGAACAGTAGTGAACAACTACATAGTTGCTCTCATTTTGTAAAAATATGAGTGCGATACAGTCTTTGAGTTGGACGCAAAGCCATTATTTCGAGTAGACTTTCATTTTCCAAATGATTTTATTTTTAAAACAATTTGAAATTATTGTAGATAAGGAAGTAATCATATTCTTTTAAATTATTGTTATTATTATTGTTATTGTGTAGTTTTGCATGCATGGTGTGTGTGTGTGAATGGAGGTCAGAGGACCTTAGGAAAATCAGTTCTCTTCTTCCATTTTGGATTCCTGAGATGAAACTCTTATTGCCAGGCTGGTGAGCAAATGTCCTTACCCACTGAACCATCTTTCAGGCCCTAATGTTTATAATGTTTTGAAAAGAGGAACTAAATAAAATTGTTAATCACTACTTCATCAAAAAAAACCAATCTTCCAACCATTTAAGGACCGGTCTGTCCAATTTAAACAAAGTCCAACCTTCTGCCTGCCTCTCTGGACAGCTCTATACTTAGAAAAGTATTTCTCATGCGTTATCTGATGAAGCCCCAGTTGTTCACCAGCATACTCTCAATAGGCTGGGAGGGTATAAAGACAACTTAAAAAGGGTTGGCCTGGCAGTTGAGACTCTGTGCTCTGAATGGTACAGTCACATTGTAGCTCTGCAGCATCTAGCTGTACGACCTTAAGAGAGTTTGCAGCTCTGAGCCTGGAGCTCCTCACCTGTAAAAGGGAGATAAGAGTTTGACAGGGGAATGAAGTGAAGTATTAGACATAACAGACAGTGCACATTCCCCTTAAACATTACAAAGCTTCAACACATAATTTGATGTTTGTGTAACAATCTAATGGTGCTGTGAATGTAGTTCAGGTGGTAAAGACATTCCCTAATATGCAGAAAACCCTGATTTGGATCTACAGCACCCCATACAGCCGGGCACAGTGGCCCGTGTCTGTAATGCCAGTATTTGGGAAGTATTTGGAAGCAGGGGGATCAGAAGTTCAAGGTCATCTTGAACTAGTTGAGTTTGAAGCCAGCTTTGAACACACAAGACACAATTTTTTTTTCAAAAAATGCTAATAAAAAGTGAAAAAGTG
>NW_021604605.1:2327416-2345778 GCF_004785775.1 Grammomys surdaster | reverse complement strand
AGACACAATTTTTTTTTCAAAAAATGCTAATAAAAAGTGAAAAAGTGTTAGGGAAGAAAACTTTAAAGGCCTAATGTGTCCAAATGACACACAAAAAGCAATTGTCTGGTGTAGAAGGCTAAAAGCTTTTTGTGTTTTGTTTCACAATAAAACAATCTTTTACATGCTAGTGTGTCTGTGAATCCATTTCTTACACACATATTTTTAAATTTAAATTAATATTTACACTATTCTGCACCTTAATAGTTAGTACTTAAAACAACCTTGGTAGGTTTTTTTTTCACTTTTCAGAGCGTGTAAGTTTCCTTTTTCCTTTAAGTTTCTTGTTTTCTCTGTTGCTGTATCAAATAAACCGCCTTCCCACTGAAGGACAGTCTCTGCTTCCAGTTCCTTGCACTGAATGGCTCATGAGAATGTCATTGCTAGTTAATCTTCAGGGTGGGTTTTTAGTTGTTCAAGAATAGAAACAAAGGGTATTAGCACATAAAATTCTCTGGAAAAATATTGTCAAGTTGTTCTTCCACAATTGTATGTGGGATCAAGGGGCAGAATAGTGTAACTATTAATTTAATTAAAAATTAATGTGTGTTAGAAGTGGATTCACAGATACACTAGCATGTGCATTGTCACCAGTGAAGTATGGCCACATTGTATTTTTTGTAATGTCACCCCACATATTACTAAGTTTAGCATTTTATGGATATTGTTACTTTTTTTAGAGTATCTATAGGATTGAAATATGCAGGGTAGTATTCTAGAAGGAATTTGAGCTTCAGAATTAGAAAGCCAGGGACATATTCACTCCTTTGTTTCTAAAGTTGATCATAGTAGTCTAAGTTCTAGAATAAGCAAGGCAACCTACTCAAAGCACTTAGTCATGCAGACAGTCACTGGTCAAAGGAGGTAAACTGCTCTAATCTTACACTTCATCCTTATTGGAGGACATCAAAACCTACACCTTGAGATTTAGAATTTTTGTTTTAATTCTGTACACATCTTCTCTCCCATGCAGCTACTGTACAGGTCTCATTCTCGATAGCACAAACTTCCTTTTAATTACAGTATGAAGAAAGCTTATATACGGTTTGTTGAATATGTAAATCACAGGTAAATATTTTCAATTTTTTAAAATCTTCCTGGCCGGTGTTTTAAAGTTCGAGACAGTGTGCTTGAGGCACTAGCAGCTCGTGTCTGTTAACTCTCCTGTTCTTTCAAGTCCACACCTCTGTCAGTTGATGTCCTTACAGCCCTTAACTGTGAGAAATAACTTACTTCAAGGTCCAGAGGAAAAGCCTTGTCCCAAGGCCTGCCTTCTTTCTGGCCTCAATTTGCTGACATACTAGGATGAATGAGTCAGCAGTGTCTTCCTGATTCACCTACAGCTGTACTCACCTCAGGGCTTCAGGAGCCCCACCCCACCAGACCGTTTATATTGTCCAAAGGTCCTTTTAGCTCCCACTAGCTTTTCAAATCCTCAAATCTTCCTTTTTGAATCCTGTTTACTGCTCTTACTCATTGATCTATATTTTCTTATCTTTTTTTCTCATTATAAAGATTAATACTCTTTGTAACAGATGAGATAAATGCATAATCCCATTAACAGAAAAATCATCATTAATTGTTTACGATCAGTCTGCAAATTGTTTCTGTGGTAAATAATTTTAATGATGATGTACCATCCACACCCATGAAAACACACGCACACACCCCCACAAGAAGAATGGAAATATAAACTTTTGAGAGATGCTTTTTAGTTTACTGAAATATCATGTAGGAACTAAAAATAGTTCCTACAATGGTCCAAGTCGGACCTCTTTCCTACAGCCACAATTGCTATTTAATCCCATTCAACCCTGCCTACCTGGAATTCTTCACCCATCCACTGGGATTTCATGAAAGAGACTGATTAGCACATACCCACAATCCCAGTCTGCTCAGACGAATAATCACCTATCAACACAGACATTGTTTGCCAAGTTGGAAACTTAAACCTCAAAACTCAGGGTATCATTAAACACAGATGTACCTAACACAATCTGAACTTTTATTTTTGGTCTAGGATAAAGTGGAACACTTAAATCTGGACTCTCCCTACTCAATAGTCATTAATTGGTTAATTCACCACACATGTATCCACTGAGTCCCTACCCTGTACTGAGCATTTTGTTAGCATTGTTAGGAAGATAGAATAAGTTCAACATGTACAGAGCAACCTGGCAAAGTCAAGGTCTATGATGAGGATATAGCCAGAGAGCACTAGAGGAGTTTCTTTGGGGAGGTTATTGGACCACAGATGAGGAAGACCAGAAAGGTTAATCAGAACTAGAGACAGACAAAAAGAAAAATACCTTATGTAATAAGGTTTTGACCTTCCCCCTGGATACTGTAGGAAGTCATAGATGACATCTTTTAAAAGGTCAGGGAATATATTACATTAAGCAATAGGTTGGTGGGCTACAACTGGCCAGGATCAACATTTCATGGTGTTGCTTGAGAAGAAATTACTTACCTTCTCTGAGATTCCATTTCTACAAGTGTAAAGATCAAATGGCACCGCCCCTCCAAATATCTGGCATTTGGTAGGTGCTTAACACATGGTGATAATGGGAAGGTTTGAGCATTATAAAACTAAAGATATCCTAGACTTCAGGGCTCGGGGGGAGTTGACCCAATTGTTAACAGCACTGGCTGCACAAGTAGGAGAACCTGAATTCAAATCCCCAACCCATGTGAAAGGCAGAGTGTAGCTTTGTGGGCATCTATATCCGTACACCAGCACTGCCTGGAGGAGGGACAGAAAGATACCCGGACTTGCTGGCCACAAGCCTATTCCGTGTTCAGTGAGAGACCTTGTTTCTGGGCAATAAGGCAAAAGACAATAGAGCAGGACACCAAGTCTCTTCCTGTGGCCTTCTTATGCACACATGAGTGTATGAACTGCAAAGATGCATACTCAAAAAAATGATTATTACAATTCATTTGACACTGCAGGATACTTCAAATATAAAGACCAGATTGGATGCGGCAGCAAGTAGCATGATTTCGAGATATAATGAAAATCATCTATTGATTACAGATTAGATATTAGGCATTTGGTAAAGTAATTGACACATATCATATTTAATTCCTGTAATGTCCTTAAGAGATGTATACTCCCAGTACTCTCAACTTTATGAATCAAGGAGTGAGTGCTCAGAGCACTTTTCGCGTATGATGTTGAACAGCTTGTCCTGGGCAGAGCTTGCATTGCAGCTCAGTTCACGTTGACCCTAAGCCTATACTCCGTTCATTCTCCGCCCATTCCACAGCAGTGAGTTCTGCTTCAGTGGAGAACAGGACCTAAGTGCGAGTGAAACAATAACAAGTAATTTGCATTTTCTTATTCTGTCTGTGACCTTGAGCAAGGTTAGTTATTTGGAAGGATTTCATATGCCCTCCGGGGAACTTGGCACCATGACCCTGACATAGGACACTTGACCTTGAGTCTGTGGCACCTTGTGCTGAGATGCTGGTAAAGGTCACAATTACCTTCCAAAGTTCTCTAAAGCCTCTCTAGAAAAAAAAACCCTCCTCTCCTTACTACTGAGACAGCATTTGACTGTATGAGTAGAAGAAGGCACAAGCTTCATCATTATTTTCAATACTATTATTACAAATGGTAGTTACGTTTCTTGGATACTAGCTATGTGAGGTTTCAAGGAACATTTCGATCCTTTCAGCAACATCACAAGGCAATTCATATTATCATTATCCCGAGGTTAGAGATGAGGAAACAATATCAGCAGTTAAGGTTGAGCAAAAAGCTAGTACACTCATTTTATGAACAGTGGTTCTCAACCTGTGGGTTGCAACCCCATTGGCAAACTTCTATCTCCAAAAATATTTACATTGCAATTGATAACAGTAGTAAAGTAACAGTTATGAAATCGCACTGAAAATAGCACTGATTGGGGTCACCCCAGCATGAGGAACTGTAGTAAAGGATTGCAGTGTTAGGAAGGTGGAGAAGCACTGCAGTAGAGTATCAATTTCTCTTTTTGCCTCTATTCTATGACTATAACATCACCAATTACAAATATAACCGTCTTGAATGTTTCTGCTAACTACATGATTTAATTACTACATCCTTCAAACCCTATTTCCATAATATATATACAGATCAAGCCTCATCCTCCAGAAATTGTCTGCCCCTCCCCCATCTACATATTCCTTCTTCCTTGTTAGTCTTGATTTATAATAATTATGTGGAAGACTAAATGGTCATTGTTTAGTATGAACACTTCCTATGAGTTTGAGGGTTCTTCAAAGGTTGAAAAGTATGGTTACAGAAGTTCTGGGGACTCCAGTCCCAGCCAATATAACTTCCAAGGAGATTTTAACTTTAACTGCTTCAAAACTTGTAGGGTGTAATTGTGATGTAGGACTCTGTGAACTCGGAGGAATGTCCATAGCAGGTAACCAAACTAAGAATAGAAGTTATCTGAAGTTTGAATTCCTGGACATTCAAAAAGATGGATATCTAATTCCTTTTATTGGTTCATATTTAAGATGAGAGATGATGTTAGAAAATTGATATAAATGTATGGTAGTATAACAGTAGGATTGTGTGTCTCTCTTTGTGTGTGTGTGTATATATATGTGTGATATGTGTTGTGTGGGTGCAGACATACCATAGCGCTTGTGTCAAGAAATTAGGTCTCCATACATCTTGGTTTTGATGTAAGGCCTTTCTTACTGTTGGTGCTGTGCTGTGTACTCAAGGCTAGCTGGCTAATGAGCTTTTGACGGATTCTGCTGTCTGCATCTGCCATCATGGCTTAAGAATTCTAAGTGTACAGATGTTCACCACCCCGTTAAGTTTTACATGGAGGATGGACCTCAAGTCATTAGGCTTGCCAGCTAAATGCCTTTATACCCCTGCCATGTAGTCAGCCCCAGACAGGATTGCTCAATAAAATACATCATTGTTTTGAGTTCATATTAATGGCAACTTTAAAAGCCTTATAGTAGCCCACCTTGTGTGGGGAAGTTAGCATAATGTGCAGAATTCTGGCACTAGGTGTCAGCAGAAGATTAAATTAAAAATACCTACTTTCGTTCTTATTTATTTTTATTTTTATTTTTTACTTGCATTTTCTAATATTTTTCTAAGTACTTACAAGAATAAAAATATTCCCTGGATTTTGTAACAGCATATTTGCTTGTGGCTCAAATGAAATGATGTGAGTAAGGTTGGATTGCTGCCTTTCAGTGTAGGCACCTTAGGGACATTGCCATTGCTTAAGGAATTTTAGACTGTATTTGACCTCAGTTATAAAGAGTCTGGAACCTAAACATCTGGTTATCTTATACACGGTCATGTAATATTCACAGGAATCATAGTGCTTGTGTGGCTTAACTGCTACATTTTCTTCCAACGTGGACAACATGAACAGAATAAAGAAGACCACTTTGAGAACAGAGTGTGTTTGCTCAACCCAAGGACACCTCAAACTTGCTACAAGTTGAGCATATTGAGAATCTGAAACACTCACAACCCAGACCTTTTCCAGTGGGTGTCAGCATACCACAAATGAAAGAGTCCATACCTGGCCCCATGCTAGAGTTGTGGTCAAAATGCAGGTACACTAAAAATGTATAAATTGATATAAATGTATGGTAGTATAACAGTAGGATTGTGTGTCTCTCTTTGTGTGTGTGTGTATATATGTGTGATATGTGTTGTGTGGGTGCAGACATACCATAGCGCTTGTGTCAAGAAATTAGGTCTCCATACATCTTGGTTTTGATGTAAGGCCTTTCTTACTGTTGGTGCTGTGCTGTGTACTCAAGGCTAGCTGGCTAATGAGCTTTTGACGGATTTTTGACCTTCAGCCTTTGTGTAGAAGATGTATATGAAACAAAGTAATTTCCTGTCTGGAGTTGGATTGTGTCTCCCAGGTGTCTCACTGTGTCTGTATAAATATCAGAAAGTCCAAAAATACTCAGAAGTCTGAAGTACTTTTGGTTTCAACTATCTAACAAAAGAGATACTCATTCTGTATGTTCATATATTTAGATTTTTCTTTCACTATCCACATTCTTCACCACTTCATTTTAATGTTCCCTGCCATGTATTGAAAATAGAACTTAGAATCCCACCCTCCATGCTGCCTTCATCCTCAGTCCCCATAATAAACTATTAAGTTTTGTAAATCATTTCTTCACTATTTCTCAATTCTTCTCAAAGTATGTGCACTATACTACATGTATATATAATGTTCAGAAAACACTTCTGTGATCTTGTTATTAAAAATTGTAATAACCCCCTAAATGGTTTGGATATTTCCAATCTTTCCTTTAAGATTTCATGAAGAAAGCCTATTCTGTTTGTTTGTTTGTTTGTTTTATACAAGTACACTGTAGTAATCTTCAGACACACCAGAAGAAGACATTGGATCCCATTACAGATGGTTATGAGTCACCGTGTGATTGCTAGGAATTGAACTCAGAACCTCTGGAAGAGCAGCCAGTGCTCTTAGCTGTTGAGCCATCTCTCCAAAAGGCTACTCTGTTAATAATCTACTTCTTTCTGTTGTCTTTCTACTGTGCTTTGCCAAAATTCAACATATTCATGTATGCGTGTGTACTACATGAAGGCCAGAGGTTGATGTTTGGTGCCTTTTTTTAGTCTTATATTTTGATACAGGCTCTCTCACTGAGCCTACAGTTGGTCAATTGGCTTAGATTGCCTAGTCAAGGAACTCCAGGTATGTATGGATCTCAGCCCTGCCACCCTGTGCTGGGATTAAAATTGTGTGCTACTGTGCCCAGCCTTTATGTGGGGTGCTGTGGATCTCAACTCAAGTTCTCATTCTTGTGTGTCAAGGATCTTAGAAACCCACTAAGCCAGTCATTTTCTCAAGCCCACATGGTCTGTTTTCTAAATATTTTGACTTGTCTATCTTCCAAACAATCTTTCTACTTTCACATTTTTATGTTCTTATATGACTAAACTCAAATAAGTGATAATGACTTATTTTGAATAACATATTATTGAGACAAAAATGATAAGATACATTATGCATATTATGTCTAATATAACACTGACTACAAATAATAAGGAAAAGTTAAGATCATAAAAATGTTAAATATGAAAAATTAAAGATTAGCATATTAAAATAAATGAGAAGGTTTAAGAGATTTAAAAGGTGTTAATTTGTTTAAAATCTACCAATATTTTTCATAACACATAAAAGGTAAAAACCCATTTGCTATAGTTAAACAAATATTCATTATTTACCACTACGGTGATGTACTATAAATAATCCTAAGCAATGTAAAATGTATGAGATATTATCTTGACTATTACAGATTTTACTAAGTTTTAGAATCTGGAAATATTAATCTTTGATATTCATTTCTCTCAAGTTGACATATCAATTTTTAAAATTTATTTCACTACTTTAATAGTTTTGTGCCATGTGTCTTGATCATATTCGCCCCTATCCCAACTTTTCCCAGATCCAAGAACCTTACCTACACACCAATCTGACTCCTACAAGGTGTCCTCTGACTTTTATTTTTAAAATCACCATTTAATAAAAATGGGCGTGTACTTGAAACATGACAAAAGGTGTTTGACTTCACTCTGTGATGAGAACGATGTAGATCAAAACCACACTAAAAACCTTTCCTAACATTAGATATTCAAGGGACAAAAGGTTTAACAATATGCTTCAGTGACAAGGGTGTTGAGAAATGAATATGATCAGACTTTGATACTGAGACACTAAGCTGTGAGTTTCTAAGCATATTTGACAACTTCTATCACCAGTATAGTTCTACAGACACTTTGAAAGACCCTTTATATATTTTTGAATATAGCAGGCAGATATTTCCCCATGCATTTGAAATGATGTAGGTAAGACATAGTATTGCAGCAAAATAGGGTGGTTGAATACTCAAAACTTTGTCATCTCTTATTTGGTTCCTCCTCCAAACACCATTGCTTTGGAATTAACTTTCACATGAGCATTGAGTTGGTTTAAAGACATTCAAACTGGGGAAAAAAACTATAGAAACTACACAAATATGTAGAGAATGGCCACTACAGTCTTAAGTGACAGATTAGTCATTGAAAAAAAAATAGTGTGTTTGAAAAATTCCTTCACTTAAATGAAAATGAGACTACAACTTATAAGACTCCATTGAATAGAACTAAACCAATTTTAAGAGAAAAGTTTATAGCTATAACAGTTTGCATGAGAAAAACAGAGCTATCTCAAATACATAACCTAATGACATACCTAAAAAACTTAGAATAAGAAAAAATTAACCCCCCAAACAGTATAGAGCAAGAAATAATAAGATTCAGAGTATAAATTTGTGAATTACAGATGAATAGAACAATGCATAGAGTCAATCAAGACTAGTTGTTTCAAATAAGGGTGAAAAACACCTAGACAAGCTAAGCAAAAGACGGAAGGACCAAATTAATAGATGTAAAGATGAAAAAGAGGATTTTGTCATAACAGATTCCAGTGAAATCAAGGAGATCATTAGAAAATATTTTGAAAACATATTTTAAAAACCTGAAATGCCTATAAAAATGAATAAATTCTTAGATATATAAGACTTCCAAATGAAATTAAGGTAACTTAAACAGATCTGTAATAAGGAATGAGATTGAAACAATAATACATGTCTGTTCTCCACACAAAAAAGATCAGGATTAGACAGACTCCCTTGATTCTAAAAACTCTTCAAGGAAGTGCAAACACCAAAATTCCTCTAACTGTTCCTCAAAGAAGAAAGAAAAGAAATACCAATAAATTTATTCTATAATTCTAAAATCAGATAAGGACACAAGAAAACAAAACTATAGACTAATTTCTCTGGTGAACCTAACAGAATAAACAGTTTTCAATAAAATACTTGCAAATTGAATTCAAGAACTCATGAATCTCATGTACCATGACTAATTTTCTTTTTATCTCAGTTATGGAAGGTTGGTTTAATATACACAAACCAATCAATGTAACAGAAATCATAAATAGAATTAAACACAGAAACCCTGGGATTATCTCAATAGATACAGACAAAGACTTGACAAACTTAAACATCCCTTCATGGTGGAAAAAAGAAGAAATAGAAGGAACCAATGTCAACATAATACAGGCATATATTATAGACCCAGAGCCAACATTATATTGAATGTGGATAAACTGAAAGAAAGTTATCTAAAATTTAGAATAGGACAACTGTGCCATTTCTCTACAATACTATTCAAAATAGTGCTTAAATTCTTAACTAACTAAAAAACAAAATAAAAGAGACCCAAATACAAAGAAGTGGTGGTCTCCCCACACCATGCGTCTCTTAGACCTGTTGATATGCATTATCAGCATACTAGCAGGATACAAAAGCAACTCACAAAATCAGTAGCCTTACTATGTATCAATAACAAATTCATCAGGGAAAAATGAGTGAAGAAGATCTTATTTACTGTAACATCAGTAAAAAAAAAGAAAAAAGATACTTAGGAAGAATCCCAAGGAAGCAAAATGCATCTGCATCTACAATGAAAAATTTAAAATACTAATAAAAGAAATTGAAGAAAACAAAAGAATATGAAAAGTTGTAGGGATCTCTCATGCTAATAAAGAAATTAATACTGAAAATTGCTGTTAGTGAAAGAAATTACAGATTCATCATATCTCCATGAAGGCATCCTTCATAGAATTAGAGAAGGTAATCCTAGAATTCATATGGAAGCAAAAAAATTTCCTAAATACTCAAAGCAACCTAAGGCATTGTGATACTTGACCTCCAATTATACTACAGAGCCATAGTAACAAAATCACATACATGTATCAGTGGACTAAACAAATGACTTTCAGTGAAGATTGTATTTTTAACAATGCAATCCCATAAAAATAAAGGAAAGCTTCCTCACAACAAAATAAATACATCAGCAGAATGAAGAGATAGTTTGCAGAATGGGAAAAACAGTTGCCAATTATATATCAGACATGGAATATTTATAATATACAAAGAGCTACACAATTTTGACTACAAACCAAAATCATCCCATCAACAAATGGGGCAGTGAGTGGAATAGATAATTCTCAAAACAATGAAAACATTCAATAAATATATGAAAGAGTATTCAACATCTTTAACCATCAGGTAAATGCAAATTTAAACTTCTTTGAGATTTCATCTCACCACGATCAGAATGTCTATCGTCAAAAGACAAATGAGGACAAAACCTACCAAAGACCAAGTAAAGAGCAAGGAAACTTTACTTACTACCTGTAGAAATGGAAATTGATACAGCCACTGTAGGGGTTCCTTAAAAAAAAATCTCTGAAAATATCACCATCACTTATTTACATGAAGGACTAAGTCAGTACACCTCAGAGGTACATGTTTATTGCCACACTATTTACAAGAGCCAGGAAATGGAACCTGGCTAGTTGTTTATCAACAGATGAATGGATAAATAAAACGTTGTACATGTACACAATTGAGTTATATTCAGCCACAAAGAAAAATGAAATCATGACATTTATAGGAAAATGGATGGATGGCACTAGAAATTATTATATTAAGTGAAATAAGCCAGATTGAAAATAGAAATACAATGTTGTCACTTATACACACATAATCTAGATTTCACTTTATGTATATTTATACATCTGTGTGCTTGTGTATCTGTTCATGTGCATAGAGGTCATTACAGTATAATAAACAGAAATAAAAGAGGGGAGGAAGACATCTTAACTGAAGAGAAAAGGGATAGGACAAAGTAAAGGAAACTATTCAAAGGCGAGACTATTTGAAGGAACTGGATTAGGGAGGTTCAGGGAGCACATTGGGGGAGTGGAATGAATAAGAATAAACTACAAATAGATTAGACATCACTCGTGTATAAAATGCTAGCAATACAAGTGCGAAAGCCAGAGTTTAGCTCTGCAGAACCCACATAAAAGTTAAGCAGGCCTAGTAGCTGCCTGTAACTCCTACCACACACAAGCAGAGACAAGAAATCCCTAGGACAAACTAGCTAGCTATAATAGCTGAGACTGGACGGTTCTGTGTTCAGGGAGAGCCCTTGTCTAAAAAAGCAAAGTGGAGTAAAATTGAAGATGACACCCAATGTCAGTCTCTGGCCTTCACACATATATATGTATGTACACATATGTTGCACATCATATACATATATAAGCAAAAACATTAAAATAGAACAAAGTATAATGATATAGGCAGGAAAATGTCATATTGAAAATTATAATCTCATATGCTAATTTAACGAATTAATGAAAATAACATTTAAAACATAGCATATTGACTTAACAACTGCTATTCAAGAACATAGGCAAGTGTATAGTCTCTGAAGTAAGAGACAAAGTAGTTTTACTTCTGTGGCCTGGCTCAGATGAATTCATTTAGACTGGGTTTACACCAGAGTAGACTAGGCGTTTGGGAATAGCCAGACCACATTTAAAGCCTAGTCAAATGAATGAGTGGTTGGGCTGGTCCATACATTTTGAATTAAAACTAAAGTGTGATCATTAAGACATGAGATTGGTTTTCTTGAGGGCTTTGTAATTGGTTCTGAAAGTAAATTCTATTCCTGGTGATGTTTTTAAGTATCACAAGTCTAAGTACAGCATCTCCCAAGGGAGGATGCCTTGGAAAGACAACAGTACTTATTTGGCGTACTTATGACTTCTAGTCTTGTTGAATTTGAATTACTAGGTTAATAAGAGTTATCAAGCTGTGCGAGTTGGCATACACCAGCACTTCGGAGGCTGAGGCAGGAGATTCACCAACTTGAAGAGAGCCTGTGATATACATTGAACTCGGGCCTATTTCAGCTACATAGTGAGACCTCCAAAGAGTTTTCTATTATACCCAACTTATCCCCATTGTTATGGATTGGGAATATGGAACATCTTTTATTTCAGCACAACAGTATTTGAAAGCAATATTCAATTTCCCCTCCTTTCAGATGTTTATTTACAGACTGTACAAGATTAACACCCATAGCCACTATGAGAAGTTGATAGCATGTATCCTGTTTAATAGATGTTGAAACCAAGATCCAGGGAAATTAAATGCCATGTCAATGAACATCAGAATCTTCCCCAATGTTTGACAGAAAACTGCAAAAATGAACTTCCTTGTGGTCTATGTGAGTAGTTCTTGCTCAGTGGTTAACAATGCGGCATTGCTACAATAGATTTGCTCATGTTCAATGTTGGAGTGCCATTGTAACTGACTAGAATGTAACACGCTTGTCATAGGAGCCTGCTAGAGACTAATGTGATAAAAAAATGAGTTTTATTTATTGACCGAATAAATGAAGCATGCGACTTCCTTTGTCAGTTGTCTATGGAAGGCTTTTCCTCTTTGTTGCACGGTTGATGTGCTTTATTAAGCGTCAAGTCTTCTTGACCCACAGTACATATTCATCTTGACTACTAATAAATGTTCTTTGTTCTTTTAAGTCTGGACTACTAAGTCTCCAGGCTTCAAAAAAAAAAAAAATCACAGCCAAGAAAATGGTAACTATCTAAGCCTGGGTAATGTATTTAATCCCTCTGAACATGTTTTCCTTCTGGCACCTGGGAATAAAATTGCCTCTTGCTGCCCCTGGGGGCACTGATGGATGATCTGAATGTGGTAATGTATTTGAATGGACATTGAAGAAGCATAATATATGCTTCAAAATGCCCAGGATTTTTTTTTCCCCAGCGATTGTGTGATTGACTAACATGTAGGCAACGTGGATTCAGACGTGTGTAATTTGATCTGGGCTCTGAGCTGACTCCAGAGAAAGCTTACTTTCTGTGTGAGCTCAGAAAAGCAGAAAGGAGTCAAACACACATTACTGAAGTCCCAGCTCAGAAGAATTTCCTTTGGATAATCAAGTCCGGCAGCTGTTACTGCTCCTTGTCTGAAGCATTCCATGAGGTGGTTTATATCAATGAACCCAGTGGGGACTTTCTTCAAGAAGGAGCTCCCTGCAGGGAAAAGCTGATTGGCCTACAGAAGGGAAACAAAGGGAAGAAATAAACACTCTCAGCGTTAGAAGCAGGGGGGCTCCCAGAGTATTCAGTCCTGTTTTTTGCCCATTGTTTGATAATGGGCTAAGCCTCCAGCTTTCTGATTATTTGTTTTCTTTAACTAAAGAACAGGCTGGACTGAAGGAATAACACTTGGTTTTCTTGTCACACTGAAACACTGTATGATGCTTTGTCAATTGTAAAGAGCCATAGACAAGGTATTAACTCAACATATGCTTATTGATTGCCTACCGTGTGTAATACACACAAAAGAAAGCTCACGCTTGCCATTTACCTGCCCTTAAGAAATGTGTAGTCATGGGGATAGGAAGGTGGTTCAGTCAGTGAAAGTGCCTGCTCCATCAAGCACAAGGAGCCAAGTTCAAATCTGCAGAATCCACACAAAAGAACTCACATAAATGTCCAATATAAAAAGCTAAGAATGAATCACATGCCTGTAATGCCAGATAGGAGGGGTTCAGGGGAGGGAGATACACCCTTAAAGCTCCTTGGCCAGCCAGCCTGGCAGAATCATAAGTTTCAGGTGCACAGAAAGAACTTGTCTCAAAAAATAAAAGCAGAGGGTGATCAAGGAGAGAGAGACATCTGAAGTCTATTTTAGGTGTCTACAAGCACTTGTGCCTGAACTTGAACATACCACCCAAATACACAACACCACACACACACACACACACACACACACACAGAGAGAGAGAGAGAGAGAGAGAGAGAGAGAGAGAGAGAGAGAGAGAGAAAGAGGTAGTCATCTGAGAAAGAAGGGAAATATATATATAAATAAGAACTGTGAAAAAATCATGAGACTAGTTATCATCTGACCTCTACAAGCATGTGACAGGCATGCCTCGCCCCATAATAATAAATAAAACATGTCAGAGGCTTTTATTTAAGACACTGGTCTCATTCTTTCTTTTTCTCTCTTTCTCTCCTTCTCTCCTTCTTCTTCTTGCTTTTATTTTTGAGACAGGATTCCTCTGTGTAGCCCTGACTATCCTGCAACTTGCTTTGTAGACCAGGCTGTCCTGAAATTCAGAGATTCACCTGCCTCTACCTCCCAGGTGCTGGGTTTAAAGACATGTGGCAGTACTATCAAGGCAAAACTTTCTAAGAAAGATGGAAAGAAAGAATCATGGGTCATGGTAGTGAAAACAGAGGCAGACATACTATTTCAACAGGCAAATCAAGTATGTGGTTGTTGGGCTGAAATTGAATTATAAAGCAATCACTTTCAGGTACCTAGCTTTGTATCACATTCCTTTTGTTCCTTGAACTAAAGATATTGAATTATTTCTTTCACTTAATGAAGATTTGTTGGACAACCATTATGTGTTGTTCCCTGAGTTAGGAGATAGAGATAAGTAAGGAAATAAAAATGTGTTCCTGCTATCAGGAAAACATCTCTCTGGAGGAGAAATAAACATACACGATGTGATAAGTTGTAATTATGGACACCAGAGGGTTTCCAGTGGGGAGTCTAGAGGTCTTCACCATGTTATTGTCTATCTGTCCATGACACTGGTAACTCATCTATTAAACTACATATCCTGTAACAATCTGTCTCAATGTCCTTCCAACCCAAGACCTTTCCCTGCAATAGTTCATAGAGGTCACCATAGTAGTGAAGGACAAGGATGACTCTGAGCCAGACAGGAAGTAAGGAGCTAATGGTTATTTCCAGCAGAGGGAAGGTCATGGATGCCACACAAAAGCAAAAAAGTTGGAGGATGCAGCCAACTTTACATAGTTGCATATGGCATTACAGACATAAGTTGGGGGAAGGGAAGTCTTGAAGGACGATACGATATGGAAATGCAAAGATTGTTTTATTCTGCAGAAGTCCAGCATGCTGGGGACTATCATTACCAAGATAGAGAAACACCCAAGTGAGTTTGCACACCTGATTTAAAGTACATTAGAGAATTCTGGAGTAGGCGACCTCTACGTTAATCTGTTGGGTTCATCTCTACGGACATTCCATTACTGCTGTGTGGCGTCTGGAAACTTGCTGGGGAGGTCTGGAAACTGTTGCTGAGGAAGTAGCTGAGGAAGTCTGGAAACTGCTGCTGACCCATTGTCTTTGCCTCAGGCCAGGTGACAGGGCAGCTTCTGAGGCCTGGACTTGCCCGGAATTGCTCAGTTCTTGGAAACAGAGATTTAGGCCTAGTCTCCTTAACTGCCGATTTGAAGCCTGTCATGGAATCAACTTTCCATAGCTTTCTCAGGAAGAGGCGCAGAGTATGTGATGGGATCATTCTGCTTCTCTTCATATTTTTGTCTAGATGCAGAACACCTTTCCATCTGCCTTGCCCCCTGTTTCATAAAATCCCATTCACTTCAACCCATCGCTAGTCAGAAAGGCTTTCACTTACACTTGGCTTTCTGAAACAGTTTACAAATATTTTCCATGTGAAAGCCATGATCCTGAATATTGCCACTGGATTTCAAGGGCTGTGCCATCTACTGTCTATTGATAAAGATTTCTAGGAGAACTATAGTTGTTAGAAAAAAAAAGGGTGTTAGGAAACATATTCAATTTACCCACCAGGCTTCTAGAGCTCTGAAGCAGTAGTTAGCCCACTAAATGTGAGTATTGTTGGGAAATGTTTTAAAGTAAATTCTGTACTTTCCATGCTGACATTCCTTTACCTCCACTCTGTGACTTCAAGTGTAATGTAGTGTTTGTCAGTCTGGTGAGACTGAGGCCTTTCCCTTTCACTGAGGAGTTTATGGGCTACTGTGTTCCAGATTACAGGGATAGATGCTCAGTCCTCCTAGGAGGCTAACATGTTACTGTCCTTTTGTGATAAATTTCCCACTCAGAATTACAGAGTCTTTATTTGTTGTTGACTACAGGCTATCATGCATGGACATCACTCCTGCCTTTTCAGCAGTAGCTGGTCCAGTGCAACAGCCATTTGCCATGGGGGAATTTCATTACCTGTCTTTACCAGAAGGATAGATTCTGTCTGGTGTTTACACTAAAGATGGCGGAATTTAATTAAATTCTTTCAAGTGTTAGATTTACTTACACTATCAATTTACTTCGAAAACCACCATTCTCATTTTGGAGAAATAGAATGGGACCATACGTCTCAAACTTATCAACTGTCAGCATTTCCAGTAATAGTTTTCTGCTTAGAATCAAAGAAAGACTCCGGGTTTTTGAGTCTCCAAAGCCCTCTAGTTAGAACCTTAAAGAGATCATGATTTGGACCCAAACTCTTTCAACAAAATGAGTGGTGAAATAAATTCAGTTTCTTGTTTGTAAAATGTCATAGGGAAGAGCTTGGCAAATTCTTCAAGGGATGGGTTTCTTCTTCTCTCATTGTCCAGTGATGAGTATGCAAGAGTTCGATGAAACACCACCACTGCTCAGAACATCTGCATGTTTGGCCAAGTGACAAAACTTTGGCCTGTGGGAAAAGCTAGAAAAAGTTAGAATAAGTACATATATTCATTGATTGGAGATATCTATGAAAGGATTGGTAAAAATTTCTGAGCCATTGATACATATTTTATAACCCTGTACCAAAATGATAGCAAAAGAGAGTTCCCCGTGCCTTATTTTCAGCTCAGATTACTGATTTGTGGATGGGACAGAAATACACATGCAGCTTTTTATTTCTCTCCTTTGGAAATAGAATATTTGACATGTGGATGGAAGTTGAAAACCTTATCTAGTAGGACATGTGGCCTGTCTTCAAATAGCTTATAATACAGTTGAAAAGATGAATGTGGAGCTGTTATTCAACTAAAAAGAGAGGTCATGATGGAGGGAGAAGTGGAAGGAAGTTACTGTGTCCCAGGAACAGGAGGAATCAGGTGTAGAGGGGAGGGGTGGAGAAAACACTTGGGAGATATGCCTGGAATTGGGAGGCATTTCAGGGGCGAGGTGGAAACTCCATGGAATCTACTAGAGTAACCCTAGCAAAAACTCCTAATAATGGAAGACATGGAGCCTGAACTGGCCATATTCTGGAACTAGGCAAGGCCCCAAGTGGAGGGACTGGGACACCAACCCAGTCACAAAATGTCAGATCTGTAATTTGTTATGTTTGCAGTGTGTGCTGGGACCAAAGGCCAACACAATCATCATCAGAGAGACCAGAGAGATTTCATCCACCAACAGAACGGAGCAGATGCAGAGTCCCACAGCCAAATATTAGACCGAGCTTTAGGGAGTCCTGGGGAGGAGGCCGAGGAAGGATCTGAGGAACCTCAGGGGTCAAAAAAACATCAGGAGAGTCAGCTGACAGGAACTCATTGGGGATTGCAGAGATCAGATTGCCTGGAGGGGTCTGACCTATGTCCTCTGCATATGTGTAGTGGCTTGGTATTCTTGTGGGAATCCTAGCAGTGGGAGCAGGGGTTGTCTCTGACCCCTTTGCTTGCTTTGGGGACCCTTTTCCTCCTGCTGGGTTGTCTTGTTCAGCCTCGATGTGAGAGTATGTGCCTGATCTTACTGTAGCTTCTTATGCTATGATTAGGTGATATCCGTGGGAGGCCTTCTATTTTCTGAGGGGAGGTCGAGGGTGATGGATCTTGGGGGTAGAAGGGAGGTGACTGAGAGACATACGTAATATAATGAGAAAATAATAAAAAGAGACTGATAAAGAGATGATTTTCTGTAGCTTATAGTAGTAGTAGAAGAAGAGGAAGAGGAAGTTGAAGCTAACTGTGTTAAACACTTGCACCTTAATCTCTGGAAAGACAGGAAATGGGACAAAGGCCTGCTGTGGAGGTATGCACCAATAAACTTAACCACTAATGAGGCCATGGCAGGAAAATGGTGAGTTCAAAGCTAGCCTGGGCACACAGAAAGACCTTGTTTTATGAACAGAAAAGTTTTTATAAACTTTTCTTAAAAAAAAAAAAAACAGCAACAAAGGGACATTATGAGTTGGGATCCTGAGGAAGGCTGTGACCAAAAGCTTGACAGTTTGAACATACAAAATAAAAGGGAATGAGTATTTTTATTGACATAGGAGGCAAAAAACCAGCAAAATAGGCAGAAAGGCCAGGGCAGAGTATGTGAGAAGTTTGGCATGGCCTGTTGGATTCACACTTGATATTTTTGGCATGGTTTGAGAATTTGGTTTGATACTGGGTGTGGTGACAATCCCTTCACACAGGAGACAATGATCTTTGTGAGTTTGAAGTTAGCTTGGTCTACTTAGTGAGTTTCAGGTCAGTCAAAGCTATATAGTGAGACCCTTTCTCAAAATAGGAGGAGTAGAAGGAAGAGGAGGAGGAGGAGGAGGAGGAGGAGGAGGAGGAGGAGGAGGAGGA
>NW_021604605.1:2288101-2327316 GCF_004785775.1 Grammomys surdaster | reverse complement strand
GAGAGAGAGAGAGAGAGAGAGAGAGAGAGAGAGAGAGAGAAGAATTTGATTTGAGGGGTTTGTGTGAAGATGGCTCACTGAATGATGCCTTCCTCTGACTGTCATATGCACATGGATGGTGTGTGTGTGTGTGTGTGTGTGTGTGTGTGTGTGTGTGTGTATGTCCACGGTGGACACATTTGATTTGAATTTCACAGTCAAAGGAAAGGCATCAGGATCCATTGAACAGCATAATGGCATGAAGAAAGCAGTGTTGTGGGACAATTAGAGTAGGATTTATGGGATTACATATGGCAATCCAGATGGCAAACCCTCTAGTTGCAACGATTCTTTCTTGCCAGTACAATGAGCAGTGAGATAACTGTAAAGGGAAAGGCTGAAGGCTGGCAGCAAAGTGGGCCATGTTGGAGAAGAGGACCTAACAGAAGGAATCAGATTGGAAGGACGCATACTTAATAACCAGCTTATGACAAGGCTGTGATGTAACATTCTGATATAGTGTACCCAAAGGAACCCAAAAGGAACAAGTAAAGCCAGAAAAACGGGAAAGCTGAAATAGTGAGCAACCATTATTACCTGGCCGAATGCCTGCCACTCCGACCCAGTTTTCATACATGCCACCATCATTTTGAACTGCCTAGAATTTCATGTTTTCCCATCCTTCTAGACTTTGGCTTAGAACAACTCATTTTCTTGAATGCATCTTTTGTAAGCAGAATGTCAACCAAAGATATTCAGGCCATGGTCTCTGTAAACATGCTGCTGTGTAGCAAGGAGGACTTTTGAAAATTCAACAGTTTTTATAGACCTCAAGACAGGCAGGGTGACCCTGAGCAGGCCAATTGTAATCAGAGAACTTTTCTTGGCTGTAGTTAGAGAGCTCGAGAAAAAGGAGGAAAAAAAGAAATGTCAGACGTGAAATGTGAGAGCAAGTCACAGCCATTACATCCCCTTTTGCTGGAGGGAGAGGTGATGGGAAAACTGTGAGAAGGAATGAGGGTGGACTGCAGGAGCAAAGATTGCCCTCTGGCTAGCAGCCAGTGAGGAAATGAAGACCTCTGTCCTACAAAGGTAAGCGAGTGAATTTCTTCAACAACTGAAGAGGCATGAAAGCAAATTCATCCCCAAGCCCCAGAAATAAATGCAGTTATCATGTCATAGACATCATGACACTCAAAGCATAGAAACCATCCAAGCCACACTGTCCCCAGATTGATTTCATACATACATAAAAGTGAAATGATAAATGGATTTTCTGGACCTGGAAAGATGGCTTGGTAGTTTAGAGCACTAACTGTTCTTACAGAGGAGCTGGGTGTGGTCCTTAGCACCTACTTAGTGGCTCACAACTCTCTCTAAGGGTAGTTCCATGGGATCTATGCTTTATTACGGCCTCCACGGGCACTGTATACATGTGATGCACACACACACACACACACCAAAGTAAAACACTAATATGCATAATATAAAAAGAAATAAACCTGAAAAAACATATTTTTTTTAAAAAAATCCAAACTTCATATGATAGTACAGCTAGGGCAGCCATAGAAAACTAACATAGCACCCTTTACACCCTGTTTCAATATTATGCTTGTGGGCAGATTTTATGACTATGACCACCAATCACTATTGTGTCAGAATGGTTTAGGAATCACATGATCATGTGTTGCTTGAGGCAAGATGATTAGAAGATATTAGATTGGTCACAGTATGTGAAGGAAAAAATAATTACATAATCTCAAATTCCTTGAAAAAACATCATTGAACACTAAGGGAACTGTAATCATAGCATAACTCCTTGGGTCAGTGGTGAATGTGTTTCCATTATCTCACAATGATAGCTTTGCATTGTGGTATAACTCTATTGTTGTATGAATGAGGTTGTAAGTAGAATAAATCTTCATCTTCTACTCTAAGATGGCAATAAAGCCATGCTAATGAATGAAAAGATAACTATGCACATGTGTTATTTAGAAACATGGAAACAATTAAAAAGTAAAAGTTAAGTACACAAGCTAAGAGGGCAGATGAGCTGGGAACTTCTGCGCATGTGTAATGAGACCCCTTTGCCTGCCCTTTAAGGTTCCACTATGTTCTCACAGGGAGCATTGCTGGGCTGTTGGCCTGTGCCTTGCAGATGCAAGGGATCTAAGTTGGAAACATTGGAACTTCGAAAGATATTAGCAGGAGACTGAAGTGCATCAGAAACATCCAGAAAATTACCAAGTCTGTGACGACTGTGCCAGCTGAGAAGTATATCCATGCTGAATGGGAGATGGAACTGGCTGAAGTTTATGAAACAAGTTCCTTGATTCCATCTAAGAAAGTAGGATGATCATAAGGAGCACGAAGACAAGAAGAAACACACAATTCTTTATTAATATGTCCTTAGATCCAAGGCTTTGCGGTCCTAACCAGTTTTTAGTGGCTACCCTCACAGCCACTGGAAAAGAAGTTATGCTTGTTAGATTGGTGAAAAAAATCAGGGGCAGACTTTAAGGGACTCACTCTAACCAGTTTTGGGTATCATTCAAAGATGTGGGGCAAAGGTCCCTACTTTTGGAGACGTGTCATTGTTCTTGGATTGTCAAATTCTGGATATGTGTTTGATGAAGGCTTTATCATTTTTAAGCAGTTCAAGTCTGTTATCTCCTATAAGACAGAAGAGAAGCCCATTTATCAATCAATATCATTGCAACTGCTGAAAGCATGAACATTTATGATGGCATGGATGCTGATGTGCTGCAGAATTACCAGAAATATAGTTTGAACAATGGTATCTACTACTACCTGAAGGAGTCTGCCACAATGAGTGTACTGCCAGGATGATGACTGTGAACAACGCCAAAAAGAGCACTTCTGATATGATTACCAACTTGATATTGATGTTCAACTGCATCTGCCAGGCTGTCATCATACAGGAGATGATTAAAACTATCCCTGGGGCCACTGCTCTGGATTAATAGAAGTCAAGATGCATCCTCAGACGAGAGGTAAAGAAAGAAAACTCAGCAAGCTGATTTTGACTGATTGTTGTCTTTGTTAGAAGAAAGATGGTCCACTGGGTTACAGAGACAGCAAGGAGTTTATCAACTATCTTACATCAAACAATTTACCATGAGAAAAAATTAAAAGTTAAATGTGGCACATATGTGGACAGAGGAAGAACTGGAGATTTGTTCGATAGGAGAAGTGACATAATATTGCAACACATATTACTTTTGTAAAAACAAAGACTGTTGGCTGGGGAGATGGCTCAGTGGGGGAAAGGTGCTTGCTGTACAATCAAGAAGACCTGAAATGGATTCCCTAGAACTTATGTTAAAAGCGAGGTGTAGTTGCATACATGTCTATAATTCTACCACTGTGGGAGATGGGGTGGTGTCAGAAGGATTACTGAACCTTGCTGGCTGCTGACATAGTTCTAGCTTTAATGAGAGACTGTTTTCAGGGAATAAGGTAGAGAGTACTAGATCAAGCGTTCTGACATCCCCCACTAGTCTTTACTCATGGGAGTGTGCACTTGAATGTACACACACACACACACACACACACACACACACACACACACACTCACATACCAGAACTACTTGGAAAAATAGTCAATGATGGCAGTGATAGTTAATTTTTTTTTTTTGTCAACTGCATACAAGCTAAGGTCATCTGAGAAGAATACATTTCAATTGAGAAAATGCCTCCATACAATTGGCCTGTAGGAGTAAGCTTATATTTTTTTAAAACCTACTTTTTTTTTTGTTTGTTTTTTCCTGTGACAAAATACCTGACAGGAAGTGATTTTTATTTATTTACTTTTTATTATTTTTTAAAATTTTTTCTCAAATCATAATTCATTCACACAGTGGTATAAACACAGAAAGGCAGGATGTGGGGAAGGGAATGACACTGGAGTGTGGGTGTTCAGGGGGAATACAGATATCTTCAGAACCGGGTATCGGCTGGGTGAAGGTTCAGGGGACAAGTCACTATGACTCTGCCTATGTTGACTCGATTGTCCTTATCTAAGTTGGTATTGTTTGCCAAGGCTACCTATTTACAAGGTCTATGACTACTCAGGCTTATAAATTTCCACAAAAGCTGCCTGTTGACATTAGCTTATAGCCATCTGTTTCAATGTTTTTCCACGGAGACCCAAGACTTGGTATTAGTATACATGTATGACAGGCCTATTGCTGATTTTAGGCCTATGACTGATTTTAGGCCTACAGTGTGTAAGCAGGGCTGCCCCTGACATCTCCTCCCTTCTCTAAGTATAGAAGGGCTGTGGCAATTCTAAACTTGTGAAGGCGGGGATAGAGGCCTGACCTCCAGTATTTGAAGGGGACCTTGTAATGGCTCCAGTCCCCCTGTCGTTGTCCAGTGAGGCATGAGGGCCATACCCATCCCGATGTAACCTTCCTTGTAGCCCACCACCCACCAGAGGTAGTGGAAAGGAAAGGTTAATAAGGCAGAGGAGGATGTGGACCTGTTTAGAAATAGTTCTTTGTAGCGAATCCAGTCTGTATTGTCAGGATATAAGCAATTCAGTTCACATGAATCAGCACTGGTAGCTCAACCCACTCACAAACTCCAGTCACAAAAGAAACCATGAAGCTCTACCAATTGGCCCGAGTCTTTGGTCAGAAGCTGCCAGAATACCACCAGAAGTTCTTTGGTGGCATTTCTCTCATGAAGTCACAACAAATGATGACCAGCAAAGAGTGGCAAGGTGAACCAATACCTCAAACTGCCACCCACTGTCTCTTGGGTTAAATTTATACCTTTCCAAATATCATGTTTTTTTTTTCAAACATCTGCTCTAACAAAACATCACTTGACCTTTTTCTAGACTGCCTCCAGAAAAGCACCACATGTCTGTTCTCAGCAAAACATCGTCCCATGTGTCTGCTTCAGCAAAAACATCATCTCATAAGACAGTTTCCAGAAAAAAATCACATGACACAACTGAGTCTCCAAAGAAACCAGAAATTTCCATTTCCTGTAGGCAAGTCTGAGGAGCCATTTTCTTTTTATTAATTGGTTGGGAAGGCCCCATTCTACTGTGGATGGTTTCACTCCTGGGAAGTTGGTCCTGAGTGGTATTTTTTTTTTAAGTGGGCAGAGCAAGCCATGGAAACAAGTCAATAAACCCCATTTCCCTGTGGCCTTTGCTTCATTTCTTGCCTCCAGATTCCTGCTGTGAATTCTTATACTGACTTTCCTCCATGATGGATTGTAAGATGTAAGCTGAAATAAACCCTGTCCTTTCCAAATTGCTTTTGGTCATAGCGTTTGTCATAGCTATGGAAAGCAAACTAAGATAGTAGCTAACATAAGACAAAATGAAAGACAACATTTAACCACACTTTCTAAACTTGCATGCTTCCAGACATCAAGTGGTTTCCTTCAGCAGTAATTGGAGAAGAAAGAGTGTCAAGAGCTCTTTTGTGTTGAGATCCTAGGTCAGTAACAGGTTGTTCATCTGCTGAATAATCATGGGAGATGAAATCTATAGTTTTATTTATTTTGGACAATTTAAATTGATTAAAGATTTCTTCTCTTTTTGAACTTTATTTTAAGGTTTTGATTTTTCATACAAAATAAAGCGTTTGGGTGTGGCACTCCCAGGTTTACTTTGTTATTTATTGTTGAACATCTTTTTCACTCTCCCAATCATCCTGCCTTCCTCTTGTTGGTTTTCTTTCCTCATTGCACCAACAGCTTTCAAGTCACATGTAATCTTTTACCCTCATTTGTCCCCTTAGCCTTCATTTAATATCTCTATTCTCCTTCTCTCTGTAGACACAGATTTCCATTCTACCTTCATGACCTATACACATACTTTTACATATATACAATAAATAAGAATATATTTTAGCAACCATATATGAGAGAAAACATACCTCATTTGTTCTTCTGAACCTGGTTTTCTCACTTACTGCAATAATTTTCTGTTCTATCAATTTTCCTACAAATATCCTGGTTTCATTTTTATTTATGAGTGGATAGAAATCCACCATGTTAGTAGGCCATATTTTCTTTATCCACTCATCTGCTGATGGATGTCTAAGCTGATCCACTCCAATGTTATTGTGGAAAATATGAAACAATAAATGTGGGATTGTAAGCATCTCTGTTGTCAGATTTAGAATTTTTTGGGTATATGCCCAGGAGTGATATAGCTTGGTCATATGATAGTCCATTTTTCAGTTTTTGAGAAAGCTCCATACAGATTTCCATAGTGGCTTTACAAGTTTTACAGTAATTTTTAAAGATTTATTTATTTATTTTATGTATGAAAGTATACTGTCCCTGTCTTCAGACACATCAGAAGAGGGCATTGGATCCCATTACAGATGGTTGTGAGCCACTGTGTGGTTGCTGGGAATTGAACTCAGGACCTCCGCAAGAGCAGTCAGTGGCCTTAACCACTGAGCCATCTCTCCAGCCCAAGTTTTACAGTTGTAAGACAAGAGTGTGGATTGAGACAATTCTGAGCAAGGAATAATTCTAAACATGGATATAGAAGATATTAGCCCAAATCCTGATCAGGACAAAGTTCAGTTGCACAGGTGGCTGAATGTACGGTACTTTTTGCATCAGGGAAACTCTCACATATATCCCAGTTGAGGAACCGAATCAAACAAAGTTATTTCATTCATAAAGGACTTTCAAAGGGATTGTCTTGTTTGAATCCTGTAAGGCTGAGGTCATCTAGCTAATGTATGGATAAAGATGGAGTAGCCACTGGGATCTAGGACTGACTCAAGAGACCCTAGCTTTGGTACCACTGCACAAAACTGCTTTTGCTAATGGAGATTTTAAGGGAAAGTATAAGCTGTAACATTCCCAACAGGATAGGCTTGACTGTTGTCTTAGTTAAGGTTTCTATCGCTGTGATCAAACACCATGGTCAAAAGCAACTTGGGGAGGCAAGGGTTTATTTTAACTTATAGACTGTCACTGAGGGAAGTCAGGGTAAGGACTCAAGGAAGGAGCTTGGGGCAGTAGCTGATACATAGAGGCCATGGAAGAGTGCTGTTTACTGGCTTGCTCCTCATAAATATAAACCTGCTTTTATTCTAGTACCGAGGACATCACCCAAGGGGTGGCACTATATCCAATGAAATTAATCATTATTCGAGAAAATGCACTGCAGACATTTCCCTCTTCCAAGATGTCTCTATCTTATTCCAAGCTAACATAAATCTAGCCGAAACAGTTACCTGTCTCCAACCTTCCCATTAACACAGACAGGTAAGAGAGAGTTGGGAAATGTCTCAGTGAGGAAACTAGTTGCCACTCAAGGGTGAGAACTTGAGTTCAAATATTCAGAACCAAAACAAAGCTGGATACAGACGTGCATACAAGTGTTATCGCTGCCCTCCTACTGTGAGTTGAGAGAGATAGAGATAGCAATATCCCTGGGAGCTCAAGGACCAGCAACCTAGTGTATATACTGGTATATAGAATGAGGAATAACAAGAAAGGCTGTCTCAAGGAAGAAGGTGAGGACCGATACTCATGGTTGTCCTCCACATGTTATGGCACATGAGTGCTATAACAGACACACACACACACACCACAAAGATTTAAAACAAACAGGTAGGAGGGGCTAGTGAGATAAATCAGAGTTTAAGAGCCATACATGTATTGCTCTTGTAGAAGACCTAGGTCCTATTCCTAGTGCCTACATGGTGATTCACAACCACCTATGACTTCAGTTTCATGGGATCCAAGATCCTCTTTTAGCCTCTGAGAAAAATTTTTTGAATGATGATTAATATCATATACATACAGGTGAAGCAATAGTATATATAAAATACAATAAAGTAATATAAAGCTCTTTTTACATTGAGACAAATACTAGTTAGAAGCAAAAAGAAGAGATCTATCTACTCAGTGTGGCCTTATGAAGAAGAGGAATAAACAAAAGGACAAGTTTTCCTCAAGTCTATCTTCAAAGCCCTGACATGAGATTCAGGCTTAACTAGGAGGCCGAACATGTGCATAAATAAGCGGGCTGCTCAAGATCTGGCCTTAACCTATCATTGACACCCCATTGTCTTGGTTTTTCCTGCAAGGTAGACCGACAAGTTGTCAGATGGGAAATCTTAGAAGAAAAATTCTTCCTTTGGCTGAATTTCCCCCTAGGCAATTTTCTTCTACTTTCATGCCATATATACATATATAATGTGTACATACATACATCATATACATACACATACATATGCATAACATTATATATAGTCTAGGAGTCTCAGATGTGAGAAAACATACAGTTTTCTGCAATTGGATTAATTCACTTAATATATTGCCTCTGATTTTATCCATTTTCCTACAAATATCATAACTTCATTCCTTATGACTAAAAAAAAAAAAAAAGATTCACTGTGTATATGTATACCACAATGGAAAAATGAATAAGGACAATGTGGTGTAATTCACAGGATATTTGTGGGCTACTCCACTCTGAGCACAAATAGGTGGCAAGCAAACTCCTGCTGCACACACCTTTCTGTTGCTCCTCCTTCTCTTCCTCTTCTGGTTTGGTTATTTATCCATTCATTGTATTTGTTAGTTTGAAGACAGGCTGGTGCTTCGTAGCCCAGGCCTCAAACTTGCAGTGATCTCCTCACCTCTATTTACCTCCTAAGTGTTGGGTGCCCACCTGCATGCTTGGCCTCAGTTTCAGCTCTTGCAAAAACCCACCATCAACCTGTCCTGCCCTCTATCGTCCTTCTTTCTATGGACAAAATAAAGGTCAATGTAGAAAGGGGCACCAGGGAATACAAGGTGAGGCAGACACAGGGAGTGAAATCAGGTTCCAGTCCCAACATGCTCATTTGATAAGATTCCCAGATTCGAGGCTTGCCACTGCTGGCCCTCAGGACAGAAGACACAGTAACAGAAACACAGGGCATGGCCATTGCAAAGGCTCAACAGTAGGAGGGTAACACTCTACACAGTTTATTAGCCTTCCCAGGAGGGAACCCAAACATGCATTCGGTGTCAGTCCCATCAGATATCTAATTGCCCCAACCAGACGTCTGGCAGGCTGGATGCCATCCAGAACAATGTCCAAATCAGCACCTTAAGAAGTCTTGCCAAGTTAGGAGGAGCCTGGGAAGCTTCCTCACTGTGAGACTACTGGAAGGAGCTCATCTGGGTAAGTCAGAGAAATACATGATGAGGACTTTGCTTCAGACTTCTTCAAAGGGCCAGCCTTGGCAACACAATCATAGCCATGTTTTCAGGGCTATAGTTCACTTGATATAGTACCTGCCTAACATACAGAGAGCCCTGGTTTCCAACTCCAGCACTCTAGCCACGCCGGGATCCTCCTACAATCTCAGTAGACAAGAGGTAGAGAGGCAAGGGTAGTAGATGCTCAAGAGACTACTTACAAACTAAAATTAAAAATAAATGAACTAAAGGGCAAAAGAGATGGCTCAGCAGTTAAGAGCACTGGGTGTCCTTCCCACTGCCCACATGGTGGCTCATGACCAGTGGGGTGAGGGGGGGCAGAGCACACTTTAGATGACTCTGCCTGGCATCAGATGGACGATACCAAGAGGCCCTGGGCAAGACTAAGATGATCAAGTAAGTGGTGGAAAGACGGAAGAGAAAGAGAAACAGAAGGAGGTATTCACAAATGAAGAGAGTTAGAACTGAAGACTTGAGGGTAGTGAGGAACAGCCAGTGATGCCAACTAAGGCCATGGTGAGGTCCTGCCCCAGGCTGCTGCCAAGGGCCATTTCTGGGTCCATGGCCCTGTAGCTGTGGTGGGGGGTAATAGTCTGCATCGATGTTCATGGTCCATGTTACTACCAAAGGCCATGGAGATGTCCCTGGTCTGGGCTGCCACCTGGAGCCATGCTGATGTCAAAGAGCTATGCAAAGCTGACCCTGTCCTGAGGGCATGGGAGCCAGTCAGCTGTCCCACTCTTTACCAGCTGCAACATTCAGGGGAGGGGGCCCTGTCCCTTGCCTGGGCAGAATAGGAGAGTTGCCCCCTCACCTTGGCATGAGCATGGAAGAATTGCCAAGCTAACCAAATCAGCTACCGCCCAGATCTAGATCCAGATCCAGTTCTTATCCAGATCCTGGGCTTTAAGTTGGGCCAACCCTAACATAGAAGTTTCTGTTTCTTGAGCAACAAATCAAATGAAGAGTATGAAGACTAGCTCTGTAACATCTTTTAAAAGACCCGTGTACCTTGTATCTTGTGATTACATCATCTAAAAGTACTGTCTTTGCCTCATAAAATGGAGATGAACACATCGTACTATGCAGTAGTTTAGCCTCTAGGAAGGGTAGAAGCGAGAAGGAAGTAACTCATAAGTTCCAGGTGTCAGAATCACATTATTCACATGACTACACATAGCTGCAAGCTGAGAAGGATGTTGAGAAATGGTGTTCGTGTTCTGGAGAGTCAACTTCCTTGACGAATCCAAGGGACCTCTCATATTGTTCAAGGAAATAAAAGAATGGACAGTTAAAGAAAAATGTAAGTCTCTAACTTGCATCACTTGGTTTTCTAATTGGAACAGGCAATTCTGGGAGGGAAGCACTTTAAAGTCAGACTGAGGAGTGACCTCGGCCAGTTAGTTACAGCGTCTGGGGGCTGGCAAGATGAAATCACTGGGTGAAGACAGTTGACAGCGAAGCCTGACTGACAACTTGAGCTCAGTATCTGGAACCCAGACAATGGAAAGAGAGAATTAGCTCCCCCAAGTTGTTCTTTGACCTCCACACTCATACGATACCATTCCTGAACATATGCATGCACATATAATTCAATAAATGTAGAAACAAAAGAGGCAAACTATTTCCAGTTTTGATTTTTCAGATGACGGATAGGTCAAGAGTGTTTTCAAAAGTCTCCTGCTCTGAACTCTTCCCCCAAAATAAAAATCTCTTACACTGAAGTCCCAAACCCTATTATTCTCAGAAGTAACTAGAGACAGTACTCTTAAAGTGGCAATTATGCCTATATGAGATGATTATAGTTGTGCTGACTAATTTTATATCAACTTGCCACAAGATAAAGTCATCTGAAAGGAGGAAATGTCAATTGAGAAAATGTCTCCATACCATTGGGCTGTACACAAGCCTGGAGGGCATTTTTCTTAATTAGTGACTGAAGGGAGAGTTCTCAGCTCATTGTGTGTGGTGCCACCCCTGGGATGGAGATCCTCGGTTATACAAGAATGCAGGCTGTGTAAGCTATGGTGAACATGGCCTCTACTCTTGCCTCTAAATTCCTGCCCTGTTTGAGTTCCTGTCTTGACTTCCTTCACTGAAGGATTACAATGTGGAAGTGGAAGATAAATAAAGCCTTTCCTCCCCAAGTTGCTTTTGGCCATCGTGTTTCATCACAGCAACAGTAACTGCAAGTAAGAGATTAGTGATCCCCAATCCAAGGTGTTATCTGACATCATAAGAACAAAACATTTAGATGTACATTTACAACAAAAATATACTATGAAGGCAGAGATTAAAGGTACCCACTGACAAACCAAGGCAATTGACCTTAGAAGCAAGAAACCCAGGCAACAATTTTTATCTTAGACTATTAGACACTGGCAGAAATAGAACACAGATTCTGTTGTTTGAATATTTAAAGTTGTTGTAGTCTGGTATTGTGGCTCTAACAACTAAGAAACAATGTTTGACAGTGCTTTTAGAAGGACTCTTGACTACAAGGTTAGTTGTTCAGACACCTTTATTTTTGTTTGAAGAGATTTTTATTTTTGAAAATGATAAGAGACCTTTTAAGGCAGACAGTTGTGGTGCATACCTTGAATCCCAGCACTCAAGAGGCAGAGGTGGGTGGATTTCTGAGTCTGAGACCAGCCTGGTCTATAGAGTGAGTTCTAGGACAGCCAGTGCTACACAGGGAAACCCTGTCTTTAAAAAAACAGAAAAGAAGAAAGAGAAAAGAAAAAAGAGACATTTTAAAATATTATACACCATGTCAGTAAAGAAAAAAGTTAAATTGCTTGACTTCTTACATTAACTAAAATATGGAATATTGTGAAAATTTCCATGGCCTTGCATGTTGGGATTTCTATCTCATCTGGATTACTGGAGACCAGAAAGATGAGAAAACTTGAAATAAGAAAAACCATGTTAGAAGATAAATGCTGTAGAGAAAAGAAGTAGGATTTGGGGGCCGAGTGTATCCCTTTATCAGCAAGGTGAGGAAGGAGTTGAAATCTGTGCATATACGTGTTTATATGTACACACACACACACACACACACACACACACACACACATACACTATATATATATATATATATATATTGAATCACTGTGACGTAGTTTAAAGAGTGAATGGCCCTTAAAAACTAGCCCACAGAGTTGTATTTACTGGAGATCATAGTACCTTTGGGAAGCAGGTATTTTAAGTCCTCTTTAAAGTACTCTCAATAGGATAAAGGGAATTATATCAAACTTAGAGCCTTCTACACAGATAACCTATGGAATGGGAGAAAATATTTTCAAACTATATGCCTGATAAGAAGTTCATATCCAAAGTTAGTTAAATTTTCTGTAGCCAGAGGTTGCACATCTTCAAATCTCACCAACCATGACTTGAAATATCTTTCAATACTATGCCTGTACAAGCAAACATTTTCTTGTGATTATTTCTTAAACAATACAGATTACAACTGTTTACATACTGTTCATAATATGCTATGTATCATATGTTAATCTAAAGATGACTTAAAATTACATAGGAGAGGATACTATATGCAAATACTATGCTATTTCAAATAGGAGACTTGAGCATCTACAGATTTTGATGTCTGTATGTGGTTCTGAAACCATCTCCCTATAAATACGAAGGAACAACCAAAAATAACAAACTCGACCAGTTCAGTTCAGTGATGAGAAATAACAATAGCCCACTTAAGTGGACAAAGGGCAACTAGCAATATAGGTTAGCAAAAGGCCCTGGATTCCATCTCCAGCACTAAGAGAAGGAACGAAGGGAGAAAGGAGGAAGAAGTATAGAGGGGGGAAAGGGAGAGAGGGAGAAATGAACAAGGAAAACATGGAGGGAAAACAAAAGAAAGAGAGAGAAAGACCTAGGCAACCCTGGGTCCAGCAAAAGAGTTTGGAGGATAACAGCACTCCACACCAAGCACGATGAGCTGACTTTCATCCCTAGAACACTCAAGAGAGCCAACTTCTGAACATTGTTCTCTGATCTCCATATCTATTCTCTAGAACACATGCTCCATTCCACCCCACACAAAAATAAGTAAGTAAGTAAGTAAATGTTTACAACAGAACTCAAGAAATCAAAGCAGTATATTGACAAGATTTCTGTACTCTCATAACTGTTGCCAAGATAAGGAATCATGTAAATGTTCCTTAATGAATGAATGGAAGAGAAAATTTGTGGTAAACAGATGTACAATGAACTATTTTTCAACCTCAGAGAAGAAGGAAATCCTGTCATTTTAATCTAAGGAAAACTAAAATCATTCAGAATCTTCATAATTATTTAGGCACAGTTTTGTGGTGTCATCTGGTTTGGGTATCAGGGTGATCCTGGAGGCAAGTTTCATTCAGAACTTTTGAGGAATTACAAGAGACAAGGCCGTATGGCTGAAAATTTAAGGCATGCAGGGGAATAAATGTAAAAATATAAGGTATATTGAGCATATATGCTATCAAAAAAGAAATGTCTGACTAAAAATTCAGTAATAGGGCTGGAGAGCACTGACTGCTTTTCCAAAGGTCCTGAGTTCAATTCCCAGCAACCACATGGTGGCTCACAGCCATCTGTAATGGGATCTGCTGCCCTCTTCTGGTGTGTCTGAAGACAGTGACTGTGTACTCATACATAAAATAAATAAATGTTTAAAAAAAGAAAAGAGCTCTTTCTGAGCTGATATTGCTCCTGCCAGCATGGTGAACGTTCCTAAGACCCGCTGAATATTCTGCAAGAAATGTGGGAAGCACCAACCCCACAAGGTGACCCAGTACAAGAAGGGCAAGGATTCTTTGTATGCCCAGGGAAAGCAGCGTTATGACAGCAAACAGAGTGGCTATGGTGGTCAGACTAAGCCTATTTTCCGCAAAAAGGCTAAAACTACAAAGAAGATCGTGCTGAGACTGGAGTGCATCGAGCCCAGCTGCAGATCTAAGAGGATGCTAGCTATTAAGAGGTGCAAGCATTTTGAACTGGGAGGCGACAAGAAGAGAAAGGGCCAAGTGATCCAGTTCTAAGCCGATTTTGTTATGAAGACAGTAAAATCTTGACCTTTCACCCCCCTTTGATTGTGTTTGGTGAGGGAATAAATTAAAGCTTTCATAAAAAAATAAAATAAAATAAAAAAAGAAAAGAAAATGCCCTTAAAAAAATTTCAGTAATAGACGAAACATGGATATACTATACAAAAAGAAGGAAAAATTTAACTGTGTAATTGGATTCTATAATAATCAAATTCAAATGCTAGAATTGAAGTAAGAACTCAATATACAGGTTTGGTGGAAGGTTATAAATTCTTGAAGAAAGGATTCCTAAATGAGATGACACATCCAAGTGTCAAAACAGAAGGACTCACACAAAAAGAGGAAAAAGTTCAAAGAAGTGTGTGATTTTATCATGACTTATTAATATTGACACATTTTAATTATAGAGATTAAAGAGATTCGTGTTATAGCTTCATAGTGCATACACCATGCATTGGTAATATCCATCCACCTTTCTACCTCCCACTCCTCTACCCCCCAGCATCCTTTCCATCCTTTCCACTCTTTCATAATCAAGTTTAATTTTTTATTTACTTTCCAGGGAGACAAGAAGTGTGATAGTTGCCTTTCTGTGTCTGGCTTATTTCACTCAACATGATATCCACCAGTTTCATCAATATGGTTGTGAAGGGAAAGATTTACTTCTTTTATTACTCAGCCATACCCTATTCAACATATATATGGATTAATTTCTTTATTCATTCATCTGTTCAGGGAAACCTAGGATAGTCTAGATTTTGGCTATTGTTAACAGTGCCACAATAAACATGAGCATCTTTTTTGTATGTTGATTTCATTTCCTTTGAGTCTGTGCCAGGAAGTAGGATTGCTGCATCATATGAGTTCTATTTTAGTTTTTCAAGGACATCGCCATTCTTTTTGCTGAAGTATCAAGACTAATCTGTGTTCCATCCAACAGTGCGTAAAGGATCCCTTTTTTCTACATCCTATCATTTATATTTTTCTTATGATAGCTGCATGTGTATATGAGCTATCATCTCAGTGTAGTGTTGATATGCATTTCCTTAATTACTACTGTTACTGAGGACCATTTTTGAGCTAGTGTCTTGCTATGTAGCTCGGGATGCTCATATAGAGGGGAGAGATCCCAAGAGTTCAAGTAAAGGGAAGGAGAGTAAGACTATCTCAGCGATGCTCTGTATCTTTGGATTCTACACTCAGATTTATCTAATTACAAATCAATAGTATGTTTTAGGTTGCAGCTGTATTCATCATGTTTTTCTCTAAACAACAGAATGCAACAATATTTACATGACAGTAGTTGCTATAATTAACCTAGAGATGATTTAAAATACATAAGGGGTTGTATATAGGGTATATGTGACAATTTTCTATAAGAGATCTGACCATCTGCACATTTTGTTATCTTCTGGGCATTCTGGAATGAATCACTTATATTGCATGAAGTTTTCCTTGGGAGATACAAACAAACATCTACTCAACCCACATAGGGTACCAATGACCAACCAAAGTAATGATCCTATTGAAGTCTGAGAATTTGGTAAAACAATGAGATTTTTGGACCTAATTACAGAGCACAGGTGATGGGCTAGTTGAAGGAGTATGGGTGACCCCCTAAAGCAGCTACATCCAATGAAAAGTGTCACCACAGCATGCTTCCCATAGCCACACAAATGGAGTTTTCCTTCAGTTAGTCTTTCACTCCCTATATACCCTAGCATCTTCTGGGTCCATAAGGCCAGACGCAGCTTGGGAGAAAGGTGTAGGAAGGAGTATTTAGAATCTCAAAAGAGAGCCTATCAACTCCCATCACTCTCCCTCCCTTTTGTTTCCACTGAGGGAATATAACAGGCCTGATCTTGGGTGCCCCTTGCAAGTAGTCATAGCTGCTCTGATAATGATGGTAATGGCCATTGTGTTTGGAGGACAGAATGATACAGCACCAGTCTTATATGACAATATTCTCCATCTCTTCAGTTGTTCACAAAAGGCTTCAAACCCAGATCCTCACATTTCAGAAACCGCAAAGCAGGTGGAGAAGCACTTTGGATGGTTCACAAGCAAACACTCAGAGAGGTGTCTTCCTCCCGCTCTGTGCCTGCCTGTTCAAAGGCTGATAACTGTCCAGCACTGTAGCCCCCTCCACCTACTCTTTCAAGTCCCGGTTTCACTCAGAAACTCTCACATACAAATACACGCTGTCACCTTGAAGTTTACATCAGAATGGATTCAGATTACATATTACTCCACATGGCTCATTGTGCTGCAAATGTTGGAGACATATTTACTCCTGATATTATCTGCTTATTTTTGCCACTTTGACAAGAACCCTAGTTCAACAGGCCCGGTGAGAACGTAAATTTGCAGATGTGATAACTTCTGCATGTGAAGAGGTAGTTGATGGCATATCACCCGAGAAGATGAGGAATGGAGCATTCCTTGCACTGTCACAACGAGGGTGTATATCTCTAGCTTATAAATACAACCAACTCCATCATCTCGGTTACTGAGAGGGAAGAGTAGCATAAATAATTGAAACTGCTAGGAGAAAGTTCATTTGGATTTGTTTGGGGAATAGATCACAGTTTTTCCTGCAGCAGCAGCAGGTGTTCCTAATTACAGTTTTGCTTAGGCTAATACTGGAATTAGCTTGCATGCACTGAACATATATATGTCAAGAGCATGTGTAACTGAGTGGGAAGAGCTGACCCAAGACTCTTGATGTTATTTGATAGACAATTTGTGTGCAAGGTCTTGAGTCCTCTATTTGTAACTGACCTATCAGAGTGCACACTTTAAATGAGAGGCCCTCTCCACATCGACAGGAGGCGTGCCAGATCCAAAGATGCCCTAATTTCTTAGATATCTCAAGATCTCCCTTTGAGATTTGTCTCCCAAACTGCCTTCCTTTTCTGACAGCCTCTCAATTGCAATGTCTGAACCCAAAGGAGTTTCGGGACCGAAGAGCTGGGAGCCATGGTGAGCACAGCAGGCAGGCTTCAGCCAGCATCTGTAGCTTGCTGATTGCAAATTTCCTATCTCTGGTCCCAACCTCTCTCCCAACGGTAATGGTGTGTGACTGTGCCTATGTATCTCCTCCTGAATATACCAAAAGACCTCCAGTTCCATTGTTTTTTCTTCAACTCTCCTATGTATATTCCATCTGGGACTGTAGTGTGATCTTCTCTCCAGTCCCAGCCTAAGAGCTCAGGAATCAGGCCTGCCATCCTCTTTTCACACTTCCACACCGTTTCCAGATGTTGCTGGTTTAGCCACCCAATTCTCACTTGTGGGTTTGCCTGTCCTCACTCTCATGTGTGCTGAACCCAGTCTCCATCTTGTCTCTGTCACATCCGTTTTCATAAATGGTGTTCTTTCTTTACACCTTAGCCCCAGCTCCTAACCGTCCTCCACAGGGCAACAACATGGAAGGGCTGTCAAATGGAGTGTGTGCTGTTCCCTGAATGGGCTTCACAGTCTCTACCCTGCACCTTTGCTTCACAGGTACGTCTGTTCCTCAAGCCCTCACCATGGGTAACACTCACCTTCCGAGAGTCAACTGAAAATCTCTGTCCTGTGTGAAGCCTTGTCGTTCCTGCTTGCAGCTGCAAATGACTATCGAATTCCCCAAATGTCCCTAATACTTTCTCCTGCCCATGTGACACTGTTCCCATCAGTAGGAAATGATCTTTGGGAACACACAAAGTGGAAAGTGCAAGAGGGGATAGTCCAAACATTTCAACACAGCTGATAGGACTCAGTTCACTCACACTACAAGTTTGAGTCCAGTTTGCAGGTCTATTGCATGCCTTATAACCTTGTACACAAATGTAGTCCAAAGTCCAGATGCCCAGGTTATAGCTGAAGGTTTCCTACTTCTAAGCCCATTCAAAAGAGACCTAAAACTAGGCCTTATCACTAGTTCAGTGGTCTGGGACATGGTACCCACTTCCAGGTCAGTGTGTATTTGTGCTTCTCTGAATTATCAGGCCAATTTTTTCCTGCTCTCAATTTGGGGTATCCTCCCTCTCCAAAAATCGTAGAAGGAACCCAACCCCTTGGCAAACTATGAGTGCATAAATCTGGCACCAATTAAGGAGGGCACCACATGTGATTCCTTACAGGCCGCCCCAATCAATGTGGTCTCTGGCCAAGGTGTGAGTCAGCCTTTGAGTCCTCTGTTAAACATCAGTGAAAGGAATGCCACAGGATGATGTCAAGTGAGCTTTGGAGCTAACCACTCCTAGAAACATCTGGTGCTGGCCGAGTATTTGACTATTCGTATGTACAGAGAGCACACATGAGCCATTTGGAGTAACCATAGTTGATTAGTGTTTTCTATGAAACTTACTCGGTTTTGCTCTGAAGCAGTAAATAAATAAACGATGTTTGGAAGATGAAAACAAACAGACACTCCACTGCTATGACTTTCCTTTCTTCCTTCCTTTACTTTCTCTCTCCCCAGATCCTTTGAGCAAGAACAGCTTTCCCTTGTTCTCTAGACTTTCTCTAATTATCACGGCACAGCTCGGCTTTTTGTGTCCACCTTGTTGGCAGATGTGGGTGGGGCTTACAAGGCCCATTGCCTCACTTCCGTGTGCTGCTGAGAAGCCTGGTCATTGGAAAGGCCCTCAAGTTGAGGCAAAGCAGCTCAAACTGGGAAGTGGCAAAACTTGCTGCGTTTGCCTCGGGCGTGTATTTGCTGATAAAATATTGCTCCTCAAAACTCCTCCATCTTGTTGGAGCTGTTTGGTTTCTAATGAGAACCACACCCAGTCGGTGATAGGAGTGGTTTCTGAGTGCATCCGGTCTGGTGATGGGAAAATAAAATAGAGCTGTTCTCCTGCCACTAAAGGGACTCAAAAGTCAGAACAGGCTGCCAACCTCTATGTCACCACTGACTATGCATATTAAATCAGAAGTGCATATTGTCAAATTAGGCCTTCCTGGCCAATGATGGACCTGCTTTAAATTTAAAAATGGAAAGATGATAAGACACTCAAGGTAGAAGCCTCTAGACAAAAATTGTGAAATAGACAGATTTCACATTTTCCCTTGAACTGTTTATCCATCTGCTGAGTGTAGTGTAAGAGTTCTTTTGAGAACAGATGTGCACTTGAGCACCTCTCTCTCTCTCAATCTCTCTCTCTTTCTTTGTGTGTGTATGTGTGTATGTGTGTTTGATAAATTGTGTGTCAAAAATTGGTTAACATGGTTGTGAAGTTTGACAATGAAAACTCTGTAAGAGAGCGCCTGTGAGATGGGTCTGGTGATGAAGGCTTTCACTGCCTCATAACTTGGCTTTGATCTGAGACCCAAAAGTTAGGAGGACAGAACTGACTTCTGCAGTTTGTCCTTTGACTTCCACATATATAGTGCAGCATGTGGACACACACACACACACACACACACATACACACACTAAACAAACAAACTAACTAACTAATAAATGTGATTTAAAAGAAAAAAATCCACAGGGCAGGTCATCAGCAAGCAGGAAAACCAGGTAGGGATTTCTACGTAATAGTCTTGAGTCAGAATTCCTTTTAAAGTGTAACAAGATAGTTCTAGAATTGCAGTTTCGTTTACTGTAGGTTATGATTTGTTCCATGTTTTCTGCAGTCTATCACATTATTAGATAAAGCTAAGGCTACCTAGCCTTTCTGAATGAAGACTATACAAGTACAAAGTCTCAAGCACAGTTAAACTACCCTGTGTAACTAGAAGACCATAAAGGTTTATGATGCAGTGGTATTTGTTTGGTGACATCTGTATGCATAAAAAGAGTCTCTGAGCCGTGTTGAGACAGCCCATGAGTGCACTTTATATTGCTCTATCAATATACCCGGGTTTGAGCATTTATTTTTAAAAATATTTGCTTATCTCTAAGTTTTGGAGGCTTAAAGTCTGAGTTTAGACAACTTCATCCATTCAGCCCCTAGGAAGGGCTTTCTTTGTACATCAGGATGTGATGGATGACATCATGGCGGCAGCACATGCAGAGGGGAAAGAGAAGTCACCTACTGAGACAGGAAACACATTCAGAAGCTAGGCATTCTAAAATGATTTATTTCATTTTAAAATTAAATGTATATTTACCAATGTGTAAGTATGCACCTGTGAGAGAAGGTGCCCGTGGAGTCCAGAAGAGGATATTGGGTCCCTTTGGCACCAGAGTTACAGGTGGTTGTGAGTAGTCTGATATGGCTGCTGGGAACTAAATATGGGTCCTCTTCAGGATCAGTATGCATTCTTAACCACTGAACCATCTCTCCAACTCCCATACATCTTTTTTTCTTTAAATATCTCATTTCTGTGGGAATTAACGAGAGCACTATGAGAATTAACAGTAAACCTTTCTATGAGCACTGGCCAATGATCTGCTCCCCTTTTCCAAAGCTGCAGCTCTACACAGTTCCACCATCTCAACACTGCTCCACCGGATAGGAATCTAGCATAAATCCTTGAGGACTGTCAGCATGTCACATCATTGTGTGACTTTCCCTGGGGACACATAAAGTAACCAAAAGAAATAGGTTTTTTTTTGTCAAAAGCATTTACCATGGCATGAGTAATTCCAAGAATAGTTAGTTCCCTGTACCATTGACCCAGACAGCAACACCCCGGAAAAGTTCCAATCCAGTCTATTGTTTAAACATTTCATAACCTTAAAGAGCAAAAGGGGCTCCTCTCCCTCTCTTTAGGAGGGAAGGTTAATAGACTTGGTCCTGTAAGGGTCTCAGACAGGTGGTCACAGCTGCTGTGCTTCAGGATATGACAGTCATATGCAATCAAGAAGAAACAGCTTCTCAACACACATAAACCAGGAGATGTCCATAGTATCCAGGCCAGGCTTCCCCTCTCTATGATCCCAAGCAGGGAGCCTTCTATATGCTCAGAGCTCCTGGTCTACTCAGAGCACTGGAGTTCACACTCAGAAAGCAGAGTAGCTACAAGGTGTAAGGAACTGAGAACAAATTTATGTGTTTGACAGCCAACAAACTCGCACCTAGAGTCTACTCCACACAGTGTATTACATGTCCAGCTCACATGGGTTCTCAGGATTTGAACTCAGGTCCTCACAATTGTATAGTGAGTGATTTTACCCACTGGATATATTTTTCTCTATATATCCATTATACAAATCCTTATTAGATACACAATTTGCAAGTTACACTCTCATTCTCTGGTTGATCTGTTTACTTTTTTCCTGATGATGCATACAAGACTTTATTCGTAAAAACAAACAAACAAACTCATTCATTGTACATTTTATACTTAGTACCTTGGCATCCAGGTCAAAGCCCAAGTCAAAGTAAAAATGTTTCTTTTGTCTGGCAAGATAGAGCTTCTTTGTGTAGCCCCAACTGTCTTGGGACTCGCTTGTAGACCAGGCTGTCCTCAAACTCAGATATCCACCTGCCTATGTCTCCTGAGTGCTCCACCAAGTGCTCCATCAAGTAAGTAAAGCTGCGTGCCACCATGCCCAGATCTTACCCAAATTTCTTAATCTTTTCCAGGAGAGTACTTTGGTTCAATGATGTTCTTTCTGTATAGTTTTCTATTTGTTAATTACATTTCCCCCCTTTTAATTTGCTTATGATTTAACTCTTTCATCTCTTTTATTTGTTTTATTTGTACTACTATGAATTGAATCCCCATTGCCTACGATAGACAAGCAGCCTATTACTGAGCTGTACCCCTGGTCCTCCTTTTATTAATTAATTAATTAATTAATTAATTTTTACAATGTCTCACTTCATAGGCCAAGGTGTCTCAAGATTCCAAGTGCTTTATGTTAGTTTTGTAACATAGGGGGTATTAATTTGAAAATAATTTGAGACATTTCTTTTTTGTGAAATAAGCACTCAAATCTGTAACTCTTCTAAATTTTGTCCTTGCTGCATCTCATAATCTGTCTGCCTCACTGTCTGTCTCTGTCTGTCTCTCTGTCTGTCTCTGTGTGCCTGTGCATGTGGGTACCTGGCCAGAGCTATCTGCATGAGGAGAGGAGAAGGGAACATCAGGGGAGAATAGGGAAAACATAATGAAAGAAGAGAAGGGAGGGGGCGGGAAGGAGACAGACTTGGAGGGAGTTTAGGGGAGAGGAACAGGTGAGAAGGGCTAGGATGTTAGCGAGCATAGGGTTGGAAATGTGGAACAGGTACTTGTCATACTGATGGAGCCTGGAAGCCAGCATGAGCTTTGATGTGGGAATAACCACCACAGGTAACCATTTGTCTGCCAAAGGCAATGGAAATGATTCCTTTTGGTAGAGGGGAACTGGCTTCATAAGCTCCTGAGAACTGCTGGCTTTTATTTCTCCTCCAGAAATCCTCCTACAGTCCAGGTTTGAGCTCACTGGGCTGCCCTTTGGAGTTTAGGGAATTGAGCGTTCTTGGGACCTAACACTCTCATGCTTCTTTCTTTGACTTACAAGTTGTATATGAGATACAGCTTAATTTTCTAGTATTTGGAGATTTACCCAATTTTAAAAATTTTCAATTACGATGCCATCTTTTGAGGAGAGGACTGAGGAGGGTTGTGACAGAGATGTAAAGTGACTAAACAAACAAACAAACGAAGCATCCTTTTACTGTGTGTGCATATATGATGGGGGGATGAACACAGGTGCCACAGAGTGTTTGTGGAAGTCATAGAACAACATGTGCATCTTGACAATGTAGCTCAGGTCATCAGACTTGGTGGCAGGCACTTTTACCTGTGCAGTCATCCCGCCAGCCTTTATTGCACTTGGTTTATTGAGCATACTTCATTGAGTTTCAGTTGTTTTGAATTCACTACAGCATCTCATGGTTAAGAATACAGTTTATACTCTTTATACTAGAGAATGTAGCCATTGATTGTCAGGGAGGAGGCTGTGTGAGGCTATGTTTCAAGCTTTCTATGTTATTGGTAATTTTCTGCCTGGTTGTTTTAATAATTATTAAGAATAGTGTATTACAAAATCTAGCTACTGTTTATACATTGTCTTTTTCTCTTTTTAAATCTGTCACTTTTGATTCTTTAATTTTGACACCATTGCTAGTTGTGCATACATTTAATTCCTGCTAATTATCCTGTCATTATTAAACGCCTTGCATTTACTGAAGTAGTACGTTCTGGTTTGAAGTCTGCTTTGTGCAGATACTGCTGCTTTCAGCTGTTGGATGCTCACTCTTTGCTCAGTATGCCTTCTGTCATCATTTTTTCTTTAGCATCATCTGTCTTTGGACCCAACAAGTTTTTCTGTCTTCAGTATCCAGAGGTTTCTGGAGACATCCTGCTCGCATCATTTTCAGTTGATGTAATTAGTCCTACGCTCAAAGTTATATTCACCTTATTGCTGTTTGTTTTTGATGCATCTTGTCAGTTTTCTATTTCTCCTTTCTTTCTTAATGACCTTTCTTATGTTTAATTTTAAGTATACTAGTGTAGATTGTTTATTAGTTTTAACTATATATTTTAGTTTCTTAATATTTCCTCTAGGAAGTATAATTATCACTTTAGCCCAGCAAGTCTACTTCTGATTAATATTAATTTAATTCTGGAAAAATATTTTCTGGAATAGAGCTCCAGTTCCTCACTCCACCCCAATTCATTGTGATTTTATGGTTCCATAACTTACATGCTTTAATTGTTACTTTATGAACCTTATGTCTTTTAGAAGGGAGAGAATAAATTAGAAAACTATATGTGTAAGTTTTTTATCTTAACCTACTCTTTCTGGTGCTCTGGCAGTAAGTTAGACATCGTTTCCTTCCTCCTTAATGAGATCCTTTACTATTTATTTTCCTGCAGTCCCACTAGCAAAGAATGCTTAGTCTTTATCCTAAAATATCATCTGAATTTCAGCTTCATCTTTGAAGGATGCTTCAGTGTGCACAGAATAGGTAAGTGTGATCACATCAAACTATGAAGTTTCTGCACAACAAGGAAGCAACAGTGAAGAGACAAGCTATGGCCTAGAAGAGTGTTTGCAAGACAGACATCAAACAATAAATAAGCATCCAAACAATTCTACATGAAGTAAACAATCTGACTAAGAGAAGGGTGAAGACGTGAAATAGAGTAGATGTTTCTGAAAAGAAGACTTATGATAGCTAACACACACAAGTTACTAGGGACTGCAAATGAAAACACCAGGACTATCTCACCTCACACCCCTTACAATGGCTGTTAACAAAAAGGCAAGAGATAAGAAGTGTTGCTGATGCAGTGACAAGTGCTAACCTTTGCATGCAGTTGAGGGAAATGTATCTAACTACAGTCATGAATTAAAATAGCATAGAGGCTCTTCAAAAATATCACATATAGAACCAACATGTTACAGTTATCAGGTTACAGTAATCCTGTAACTGGTTATATATCCGAAGGAAATGAAATCAGCCTGGGGAAAGAGACATCTGCCCTCTTGAGTTTACTTTAGCACTGGTTACCTGAGCCAAGAACTGGAAAAACCACAAGTGCCCAGCAACAGATGAATGGATGAAGGAAATTTAAATTTACACAAGGGGATACTATTCAGCCATTCAGAAGATGTTCTGTCATCTGTAATGATGTGGATACAGTTAGAGAGCATTCTATCCTTACATCCAGTGAAATTAGATGGCTGGAAGTATGGTTAGCAGGGGCTGAGGATGGGCTCATCAGGAAACAGAATCTCAGTAAAGTGGGAGGAATATGCTTATTTTCAGAGTTGCTGCACAGTGTAATGAATATACTTAATAGCTGAATAGTATGCTTTTCAATGCCACTGGGAGAGCTGATCGTTGACTATTCTCCACGCAGAAGATGGCACATGTTTGAAATGGTGAATAGGTTGTTCTGTTGACCTGACTGGATCCTTTCATGTTGTATGGAAAAGAATAACACAACCTTCACCCTTGCATATAAATACATAATTATAGCCTTAGGTGATCATAAGGAAAGACAGGTGGAGGAGGGAGAGGACTGCTCTAGAAAGTTCTATTGTGAAAACTTCATCTGGATAGTGGAGAATGTTAGCCTGATGCTTGGGAGCAAAGAAAAGGCTGCAGAAGACCTTTCTCTAACACTTTATATAGCTGTGTCCAGAAACGTGGGGACATCACTATTACTCCTTTCAAAAGATAAGCTTGATCCTCATTGTTCTTAATATTTATTTAGTAACCCTGAGGAGGGTGATTGTTATTGCTTTTCCCTTCCTTCCTTCCTTCCTTCCTTTCTTCCTTCCTTCCTTCCTTCCTTTCCTCCTTCTTTCCTTCCTTCTTTCCTTTCTTCCTTCCTTCTTTTCTTCCCTTCTCCTCTTTCTGCCCCCTCCTATGTTTTTCCTTTTGTTTTTGTTTCAAGGAAATTAAATACAGGGAGGTAATAGGAGGAGGAACATGTTGATTAGAGGAAAGCATGGCATAGTGAAGAAGTTGAGACAAAAATAAATAAGAGATCCAGGAGCCACATCAGTAGCTTGTCCCTCACCATCCTCTAAACAGTGGTTCTCTAACTTCCCAGTGCTAAGGACCCTTTGCTACACTTCCTCCTGCTGTGCTCAGCCCCAACCATAAATTTACTTTTGTTGCTACCTCATAATTGTAATTTTGCTACTGCTCTAAATTGTAATATAAATAATATCTGATATGCAGGATATATGAAATGCAACCCCCGTGAAAAGGTCATTCAACCCCAAAGGGGTGGCGACCCACAGGTTAAGAACCCCTGTTCTAAAACTGTGCTGATTGAGCCTGAGCGACTATGTCTTTCCTTTACCTTCCTTGCTCTCATTTTCTTATTGGAAGGTTTGTTTGGCATTGTCTGCATGTACTCGTGCTTACCAGAAGAGGGCACTGGATTCCTTTACAGGACTGTGGTTGCTGGAAATTGAACTCGGGACTTTTAGAAGAGGAGGAAGCCGGAGCTGAGCCATCTCTCAAGACTCTTCTTCCGTTTTCAGTGAAAGGTTCAGTTGGCTTCATGAAATGTTTATGCCTTTGTGTCACTTACTTCAGCCTTGTCTTGACTTCATTTTTAAAAAGTTTTTACATCGAGCTTTCCCTCAAGAGGAATTTTCATTCTTCAAAAGTGCAATATTTTGCCTTTTTTTTCTCAACGGAGAATTTGTTTACTCGTTCTTTCATTTTACGTCCTAACCGCTGCCCCGGTTCCCCCCTTATGCAGTCCCTCCTCAAACCCCCTTCTCCTTCTCTGATAGAATGGAGCCCGCTCTGTCCCGGGTATGAGAGAGGATATGCCTAGCCCAGCAGAGACTTGATATTTTATCCTTTTGTTGGCCCATGTTTCTCTAGAAGCCTGGCGACTCCTGAGACTCTCAGTTGCCCCGCCAGTGTCTGTGAACTGCCACTAGGTGGCAGTGTCTGAGAACGTTGCTAGTCATGAGTGCTTTCCTGCTCAGCTGTGGGGCACTTCAATTAGTCATTTTGGTTTTAGGCTGTTGTAAGGTTTTATTTAAATTATTTTACATTTATTATTAATTTTTTATTTGGTGGGAGGGACGCATATGCTAGAGTGGACAAAGGGAGGTCCGAGGACAATTTGCAGGGTCCATTCTCTCTTTCTGCCATGTGGATTCCAAGAATCAAACTCAAGTCACCAGGTTTGGTAGCATGTGACGTTTTACTCACTGAGCAATGTTGCTCTCCTTGGTTTTATATTTAATGAAAATTGATTTCCTCTGTATCCCTCTGATGCTTACTAAGCTGAGTTGATCCGTTTTCCTTATTTTCAGCATGGTCTTATAGATCCATGTCTCATCAGAGCCTGAAGAGAATTCAGAGTCCAAAATGATCGTTTACATATGGGGAAACTGAGGCAAAGAAACGACCAGAAACTTTATTAAGGACACATAAAAAATTCAAGGCAGTCTTAGGAAAATCAGAATATCATATCTGAGCCATTGATTTTGAGTATAGAAAGTTAGAGGAAGGGGAAAGGTATAGGAGAGGATAAGAAAACTGCTAATACGAGAAAGTGACACAGGCTGCAGGGTAACCATGAGTCCAAGATGAAACAGCCCTGGGGGAAAGGTTCAAGAGCAAAGATGGAACAGCTTAGAAATGGGAAATTCAAGTATTGTTATTATTGTGACAGTCAATGAAAAGGCAAAGATAAGACTCGATAGGTGTACTTGTTACTAGGCAGACTTAAATGTCAGGCTTGCAGAAGGTTCCAAATGCTTGCAATCTGCTGGAGTTGTGGAGTTGCATTTCCAGTGTAACTCTCCACTGCACTTGAGTCCCTGGGAAGTAGCCTCTTCACATCTGCCTCATTTGTCTCCATTACTCTTGACTCTTCAGATGAGAAATAAAGTTGAACTGAAAATCTAGATCAGGGCTTATTTCTACTGCAGATAGTCCCTGGATACACAACCAAGAGCCATAAGACTATTTGCTGACTCTAAGCCCCGTCCAGTCGCATTGTTTCTCTTCTCACTCTGGGCATCTTTGTACTCGGTCTCTGCATCCCACAGCTCTTTGTCCTAAGGGCCTTCCAGAAGGTTTGGAGAGCTCTTGTTAGCTGAAAAACTTGGATAGGAAGTGAGTATGACTCTATGCTAATGAAAGAGGCCTCCAGATAAAGAGGCTCTTTAAAAGCATCCTGAACAGGGGACCAGGCCAAGAGCCCTTCACATTGTTAAGAGCATGTCAGTGCCCAAGCAGTGTGGCCAGCCATGTTCAAGGCCAAACAAACCTGCTCCCTCCCGGCTTCTCTTTCCACAGATATATGCTCTCTACACTTTGACTAGTTGTGAGTGTTTGGAGTAACCATTGTTCATGTACAAAGAAGCTTCTCTGTGGACAGCTGAGAACTGCATTAATCTCTGAGTGTGGACATATGACTGTATTATGGTTCACCTATGGGGACCAGGGAATCCAAACAATATCCATATCTGTCAAGTTCCATTAAATCTGCTGATTCATAAGGGCCCAAGGGGTATAGTAGCTCGCAGAGCAGTGCTGATAGTTTGTAGTTACTTTATTATTCGGGGCCCCCATTCAAAACTAGCATCTTTTAGGTCCCTCACTCAGTAATGGGCCAGAGAGTAAGAATGGGTCACCAGTGAAATTCATAGACACTTACCAGATGTTGTGCCTTCTTCCAGTGTGAGGGCTCTAGTGAGGCTGATTTTGCATTTACCTGGGCTCCAGGGGGCTTTCATTTAGTTTCTGAATTTCTCCTAAGCAGAAATCATCTGTGAATCAGCACTGAATCAGTATGTTCATGAAGGGCAAGAGGACCTCAAGATTCCTAATTTGCCACCTTGCTTAGCGTACACCACCCTGTTACACATCTCCCTCATATCTCTTCCCTTTTCCTCCTCCTCTTTTTTTGTTTTGTTTTTCAAGACAAGATTTTTCTGTGTAACCCTGGTTACCCTGTAACTTGCTCTGTAGTCTGGGCTGGCCTTAAACACCTGCTTGCCCCTGCTTCTTGAGTGCTGGGCTTAAAGGCATGCACCACCACTGCCTGGTCCTTCTCCTTGTCGTGATTTCCTTTCAGTTTCTATAATACCTGTCTCTCTTAAAGCCATTCTCTAGTTCTACCATCCTAGTCATTTCTGAGACTGTTTATATGAAGTGCCTCATTCTCGGCTCTGGATCACATTCTGATGCCATTTTCACATTAATAATTTTATACTGGACGCTACATATTCAGGATATTGATATTGATCTAGAATGTGTTATACTCTGGTTTAGAGTCTTGGAGTTTCTTCTGACAGAAAACAAAGTTGACCTGGAATATTTTGATCATTTAAAAAGTTTAGACTTATTAGTTCTGGGAATCAAACTCCAGTCCTCTGCAAGAGCAACAAATGCTCTTAATTGCCGAGCCTTCTTTTTTTCCCCCCCATTACTTTTATGTTTTTACAGTCCAGTCGTTACCCACCTCTGGGTCACCCTCCCACAGTTCCGCATACTATTCCTCTTCCCGGTCGCCAAGAGGATGTCCCCACCCCCTGCCAGGCCTTCCCACTCCCTGGGGCCTCAAGTCTCTGGAGGGTTAGGCGTGCCTTCTCTCACTGAGGCCAGACCAGGCAGTCCTCTGCTGTGTATGTTTCCTGGTTGGTGCTGAGTCATCTTTTGAAGCCCTGTCTTGATCATTTAAAGTCCCCCTTTTGTGGTACTGGGAACTGAACATAGTGCTTCACACATGTTGGTAGACATTCATCCACTAGGCTACATCTCAGCCCTGTAGTCTTATTTTGAAGTATCATTGGAGTGAGTATGCCTAACCTTTGGACTAGTGCTAAAACTGAGATGACCATGAGTGTCTGACTTCTGTACTCTACTGAATGTTTCAATTATCTCCAATTATTCTCGACTTTAATGGGTCAGAATTCAAACATCTTTTAACCGGTGTCAGTTCTGGAATACGTTCAGATCACAGATCTGTAGTAATTGTTCTTTGCTGCCTCTGTGGTATTTTACCATGTACACGTGCAGCTTAGTTTGTATTCATAAAACGACTCAAGAAGATCGCATGCAAAAGTCTGGAGATTTTATGCTCTTCCTTGGTACTCTGCCCCATGAATTCCATGTATCTCAGCCCCCAGAGAATCCAGATCTTTGTGTTCTTTTCTTAGCAGGGCTACCATGCTCTGTTTGGGTTCCTCCTTTTCTACACCAATGGTTTGGAAAGTTATCCCATCAGAAGGCTGAAGCCATCACGGGACCTACTCTGTTTATTTTCTGTCTCTAGGGGATCCTAGCTTTCTATTTTTTGTTGCCCAATGTTTGACAAGACTTCTTTCATATATTTGTCCATGTTTCCAATTGCTCATGTCATAGGTCAAAGCTGCTGCTGTTTACTCTGTCATGCTCAGAGGAACTGCTGTAGTCTTCAGAATCCGGGGGTTCACTAATCTTTACTCAATGTTTTATATATTTCCATACTGTGCTAAATCCCAAATGATTCACAGAAGGAAATAAAAAGACAGAATCCCTGACCTTAAGGTACATACAGGTCAGAAAAGACAAGATAAATAAATAAATTGGTATTGACTTTTCTCTTTAATGAAATGTCTTCTCTGCTCTAACTTTATATTAGACACACTCACTCATATGGCTTTGTACATAAGGCCATTCTCCTAATACAACTCATCATGCTTTCCTTTGAGCCTAAGTTACATTATTCCTTTATTATTATTATATTACATTATTATTTCCTTTGCCCAGCTATATTATTCAAATTTGTTTTCCTCAATAGGTGATCTTCTCTCAGGACAAGGTCAGTACCCAGCATCATAGCTAGGACAGAGTACATATGCAAAGTGATGCACTCTAACTGAATGAGGAAATGAACATGCACATATCCAGATATGGGTGACTTAATGTGTAATACAGCACATGCTAAATGGAGTGATACTCACTAGTAAGCAAGTTTTAAAAATCCTAAAGTAGAAATTATAAATGTTCGAAAAATCGAGCTTTGAAAATGAAATTCTATTGTGCTGGTGTAGTAGGTAAACTATATCCTTCCCCTAAAATGTCCATGCCTTAACATATAATCTGAGTGTTACTTAACATAGCAAAGGGGATTTTGTGTATGTGATTAAATTAATAATGTAAAATGAAATGATTTATATGAATTGTCAGGGTAGGCTCAATGCAATCCTATGAAACCTTTAAAAACTAAGAAGAAAGCATTGTGACGAAAAAGATAAATAAATATCATGCTTGCCTTGAAAATAGAGGAATGGAGCCAGTTGTCAAGGAATCTGAGCATCCTCTAAAGTTGTAAAAAATAAGAAAAGACATTTCCTGGTAGAACCTCCATAGAACTGTACTTCCAGCATTTCAATTTTAGCCTCATGAGATCTATTCTAGAATTCTAAGCTCTGGAACGGGAAGATAATGGATTTCTATTAGGTGATCATGATTTGTTATAGCAGCAACAAGAAACTAACACAGCTGGATGTAAAGGGAGATTTGTTTAGACTAACAATGCCATCTGGACTGATGCAAAAGTTGGAACATTTGATTAAGTCCTTGTAGTATTTATCAGAATAGGATTAACAACTCAAATTGGCTATTTCTGGGCAATGGGAAAAAGAAAATATGAGTAGAACAGATCCTCAGAAGTCATGTAGAAGTAAGATATTGGCTTTGGTAGATTTAAAAACATAATCCAAATGCCCACCATTTTCATGTCCAGAGACTTCACTGTTTTTCAAGTTGTTTTCTGATCTCATGCACAAACACGCATCTCTTTGCAGCAAGACTTCAAGGGAAGTGGGAAATATTACTTACTTGCTTATTTCGTCTCTTTCACACTTATTGAACTACTAAGAGTCTCATTACTCTTGCTATCTGGGAGACTGAGTGTAGTCGAAAACAGATAGTGGTGGGACAGAGCCCTCTTAGTCACTATTCTAATGCTGGAACAGATACCATGACCATAGCAACTCTTATAAAAAGAAAACATGTAATTGGGGTGGCTTACAGGTTCAGAGGTTAACTCCATTATTATCAAGGCAGACATGGTGCTAGAGGAGCTGAGAGAGCTACATCATCATCCAAAGGCAGACAGGAGAAGACAGCTGAGAGGAGGGTCTAAAAGTCCACCCTACAGTGACACACTTCCTCCAAAGACCTGGCCCGTGGGTCAGTCAGTGGGGTCTGCAAGGGGGAAAGTGGGGATGGAGGAGCAAGAGACCTGAAGAATGGAGATAAGACAGGGTGTCTGATCAAGTTTCATTTATTGAAAGGGAATTGTGGGTATATAAGCACAAGCAGAGAAGTGCTGCCAGAGACACTTAACCACAAGGACCTTGCAGCTGGGGACACTAAACAAATCCAGGATATGTCTGAGTAAAACAAGATGTTATCAGAGTGTGCTTACCTGTTGTGAGCTGCTTGCAAAAATATCATGCTAGAAAAACAAGTCTCTTGTCAGGGTGGAAAAGTATCAACCTGAAAATATATGGCCCGAGATGGCTGCAAAGATGATAGCTGCTTTCATCTAGGAGTCGGCTGTCAACATTCCAACAAGGCCACACCTACCCCAACGAGGCCACACCTTCTAATCCTTCTAAGTAGTACCACTCTCTGGTGATTAAGCATTCAAATATATATGCCAATAGGGCCATTCTTACTAAACCCATCACAACCTTCTTTGTCTCTTCATCTCCTCTTCTTATTTTCAGGGGGAGGACGTCTTTATCACATTAATGCAGTAAATCTTTGCCCTTAAATATGGTCAATATTAGTAATAAGTAAGATGTTATGATTTTTCTATATCAAAGGTTTGAAATTTCCCCAAAAGACACTTTGAGGGGCCATTGAATAGAAAGAATTATCAACACCATCCTCTGTTCAAAGAATAATCCCTTGCATTGGCCACATATAAGGTTCCATATAATTTGGGGGAGTGCTGAGGATGGAGCCAGGGCATGATGAGGCTCAAGGGGAGAGAATAGGAGCTGTCATCACAACTGGGCTTTGAGAGCACCAGTGGGTAAACTGACTAGCTTCTTTTGTAACATCACTGGCAATAGCAATGTGTTTATAATCATGTTTATAACCCCTGGTTAAAAATGGTCTACCCTTGTGAATCATTCTTAGGCATTTTGCAAAAAAATAATAATGATCTTACAGAAAGTAAGATGTGGTAAGTATTAAAAGCGTGATTAAATAGCATGGCTTACAGTCCCCACATCTACCTGTACAAACAGTTCAGAACTTGATATTCAAACCATCATCACCTAACATTTTTGCCGTAAACATTGGTCTTCTTTTAAAAAAAATGTGTATGTGTGTTTTGTCTGCATGTGTATATGTGACTACCTTTATGTCTGATCCCTGAGGAGGCAAAAAGAAGTGTCAGTTCCCCTGAACAGGCGTTAAAACCATTATAAGCCACCTCATGGGTGCTGGGAATTAAACCTGGGTCCTCTGAAAGAGAAGACAGTGCTCTAGCTAAGCCACCTTTCTAGCCCCAACATGTCCTTACATTTTCCTGGAATCAGTTCTTACCTTCTACTGTGTGGTTACAAGGACCTTTACCCAATGGGCTATCTCACCAGCCTAAACTCTGTGTCAGACATCATTTGGTTGTGTGACCTTGAACAACCTTTTTTCTAACTCCTGAGTCTCAATTTTCCCTTCTCTAAAATGTTGAAATGGTCTTTTATTTAGCTTCAGATGTCAAGTTGACACAGCTCAGAGTTTTCTGAGAGACTATCATTTGGTGAGTGGCCTCTGTCAAATTGGTAGTAGGCAATTTTGTGGGGCATTTCCTTGGGCAGAGTACCTTGGTCAGTGTAGTTTTGAAGATGCCAAGTACTCTCTTCTTACTAGTTTACTATTAGGACTTTTTGTAGGTAAGCACTCCTGCTTACCTAGAATGACCCAGGATGAAAATCAAATTCACCATCTACCTGCATAGTCCCATGTGTCTGGTACCGCCAATGCAGAGTGACAATTGATGCCATACTATAAATTTATCAGGGCACATTGAAACTGTAGGTCCAAGTGAGAGTTTTATCAGGAAAACCGTCCCAAGAACTTATTAGACATACTAGACCAAAAAAAAGGCCCTCACTTGGACATTGTAAAGAGGCAGACCTCTAATACTATGATGGCAATGGCTCCCGTCAGCTTGTCATCCAAGCACCTGGTGTGTTAAGGACTGATAGGTAGAAAATGCTGGAATATCCCCCAGGGGTCCCGCTCAGCTTGGTTGCCACTAGTGACGTGGCCTAATCAACTGTCATCTGCCAGCCTGGCTGGAGCTGCTGACCACCTGTCTGCCCATTCCTATCTGGGCGTGGTCCTGCCCTTTTACCTCTGCAGCTGGACTCTGGAGCTTTGTGACACAACCTGTGACACAGCTGCCGCTCCCTCATCAGCTTCTTCCCAGCATCTGATCTTATCAAAAGAGACACTCTTCCTTATCAGATTCCCTGGCTTGGGATTCTCAGGCCTCTTTAAAGCAACAGGCAGGCAGGCAGGCAGGCAGGCAGGCGGAAAGGTCAATTTACTATGTGACATGCAAAGTAGGATCTGAGAGTTTATATTTATAATTTAATATTGGAATAATAACTGCTGCCATTAAGGCTGCCATATTTTGTAAGTCTATTGTTATTCAATAAATTCTGAAATTAAGAAAAGGCATAATATTTTTTCCTTTGAAACACACACACACACACACACACACACACACACACACACACACACACACGCTAGTTAAAGGGAACATTTGAGACAATGTGTTTCTTTCTGAGGACAGGAAGTAAATGTAAAGGTCCAGGGGTAAAAACAAGCAAGCTTGAAAAACAAGAAGAAGTCAATGTGACTCTAGGGAATTGAGCAAAGATGACTAAGCTGGGAAAAAAAAATATATATGTATATATATATATATATATATATATATTTTAAAAAAGCACTAACTAGGATAGCACCTCGGAGACCAGAGTAAGAAGGCTGGATTTTACTCTGTTTTACTCTGTTGTGAACATGCTATGGCAGAAACATAGACACATGCATCTGTTTCTCTAGGAGTGTAAAATTTATTGACTAACAAGAAGCCAGTTTCATTGGCAGCAATTTGTTAAGCAATCCTGATTTCACTTGGTAGGTAACCATTGATAATCAGGTTCTTTCATTCCAATCTTACCCATCAGATCACCCTTCACAATTGTGTGTGTGTGTGTGTGTGTGTGTGCAGAATGTCTAGGAAAATGTTGAAAAGTCTGAAAAGTTCAGAGGGGCTTGAAATTAGGAGCAGAGATCTGACACAGGTATCTTACACCAGTTGTGAACTGTCAGCTGACAGCTCTTCAGACACACAAACTTTCCAATGTAGATCAACAAAATATTATGGCTTTCTCAATGGCAGGCTATCTCGAATGTCAGTTTAAAGTGGACTGAGTGTCATGGGCAGAAAAAAATATATTCTCAAGCTAAAACCTAGGAACAGACTCTGAAGTCCTTCACTGTGGCAATTTTCCTGGATAAGAGTTATGTCAAGTGACCCAGTCCATTTGTTCCTTCCCTTATCGTAGCCGACAAGGAAGTAGTATCTAGTATTATTGATGAACTCTTGTGTCTGGTATTTCTGATGGGATTTAGTATATGGGCAAGTGTTGTCTTTCACTGGCATATAGGAAACGATTAGTTTGTGCCCACTGGAGTGCTGGCAGGTGGTAGTTGTTTATTTGTATACACAAGTTGTAGCATCATTCTTTCTTGCCGCTTACACTCAAAATGGAATAGCTCAGGTTAAGGCAGTTGCTTTACAGAGTGGATCAATCCAAGGCTAAGTACAGCCTAAAAGCTGCAACTTTGTACAATATAGATTAACCTAGAGTGGGCCCTGCTTTTTCTCTTCCCTAAATATTATCCGTATAGCCAAACATCAGAAATAACCAAAATGTCTAGTAGCTACCAAATGGATAAAGGGAAATATAGTGTCTATATAGAATTGAGGATATGGCACTGGAGAGAGCAATCCAGTGCTGGTAAGTGGGCCAACATGGAGGACCCTTTCACCATATGCTAAGTGAAAAATCCCAGCATGTCCACAAAGGTCATCTCCTTAGGTGGACAATTCAATGGTTCTTTATTTTTCATTTTTGTTTTCCTGGGGCAAGGTCTATGGTAGTAGCTCAGGCAAGTTTTAGACGTGCTACATAGTTGAGGCTGGCTTTCACATCTCAACCTTTCTACTATGTCCACCAATGGCAAGGGGATTTGTTTTTAATAGATTCCAGGGGTTTTGTAATCATCATTCCAGATAAACCAGGTATGCTATCCCTTGTTTGATAGGAAACTTATTACAATATAAAGCTGGGCTTGGAACCTTTTAAGTTCAAAGGTCAAATAGAAAGCTTGGGACCAGAATCTGAAAATGAAGAAGAGAGATCTAGGCTGGGTAAATAAATATTGGGAGGTCTGGTGGCGGGGATTGTTGCCAGTTTATTTTTTGTTTGATTTCTAATGAAGACACACCTTTTATAGAATGGTGCATTCAAAACTTGCTAGAGATTTAATATTGCCAGGAAAAATGTCATCCATGGGGGCTCTAAAGAGACTTTGGATGGTAAAGTCACTCTAACTCTACAAGTATGACCACCCCTCAGCCCTGACCTGTTTGGTTCCTAGGTATCTGTTCCTATGTTCCACTCAGCTTTTTCCATACCTGTTAAATTTCCGTCTTAAGTTTAGCACTATGGTTACTGTATGCATCTTTGACTTAATTTACTTTCTCTTCACATAATACTTTGATTCACATACAAGAGTCTTACAGCTATAAGCCTGTTTCTCCTCTCTTACTATTTACACTATGACCAGCATACAGTTTGCATTTTTATAAAACACATAATACATAGTTCCTATTTTGGATTAAAACTTAATTGTCTTTTCTAAAAATAAAAAAATTGAGGAAAACTTTAAATTTCTAACCAGATATTTACTACTCTGGACCATTTCATTTTCTCATTGAAATTTGAATTTCTACCTGTTGTAACTCTTCTTTTTAGGTAGAAAGGTTTCCTTTAAATCCTTTTGAATCCTCCCACAAGAAAGAAATGTCTTACTTTTTGTTAGTTAGGAAATAGTCTTTATTTTTCTCTTCTTCTTGAAACACATATTATTGAATAATTTTTGGAAATTTAAAGCTAGTTGCCATTCTGGCTTGTACTGTTTCTGTTGAGAAGTTTGTAGTCATTTTTATCTTTGATCTTCTATGTAATATGTGTTTCTCCCCTTGCCCTCTCCCCAGATAATGTTGAAGTCTCCCCCTTCTGTAACAGGTCCCTAGACCTTAGCACAACTGATACCATGTTAGAAGAGGCACTAGTGTGACCTTAAAACCCACTATGTAGGCCCCCAAATGAGAACAAAGACCTAACCCATTAAAAGCTAGTCCATAGCTCAAGAAAGTTCTTAAACGCACTAACCTTGCCTTTCTGCTTCTTGTCACCTGGAGCATGGCTATCAGAATCTGATTTTGTGCATAACAGACAAAGGGCTGTAAGGCTCAGGGCTGTGTGATTTGGACAAGTTCCCTGTACAGTGGCCAGCCAGCAATAAAGTTTTTTTTTTTTTCAGTTTTAAGAGTGTCTGTGTGGTAGTATCTGGTGGGCTTACCTCTCAACACTTTAATCATGGATTTTCAGTAATTTTGATATGGTGTGTCTTTGTGCCATTGGTATAATGTTTGTTTAGGCTCACTGGGATTCTTGGATGTGTGGGTTTATAATTTTCATCAAATGTTTTTTTTATAAATGGCTGTTATTTTCTTAGAATGCATTATCTAATTTTTCTTGCTGCTTCTTCTTGGAACTTTCATTTACATGTGTTATATTCCTTGACATTGTCATTATGGATCTATATTCTATGTTTCACTGCCATTATTATTATTATTATTATTAATTTTTGGTGCTGTTTCATCATGAATATCCTTGCTATTTTGTCAAAACATCGAGTCTTTTCTTCTACAATGCCTAGTGTGCTGTCAGAACACAAGCTTCTGAACAGCATGCTTCTATTTTGCATTACTTTTCATATCAGAGTTTATATTTTTCAGATTTTTAAGAACTGCATGTAGAAGTGCACCCTGTGCATGCAGTGCCTTCAGAGGTCAAAAGAGGGCGCTATGTTCCCTGGAACCTGAATCACAGTGATTATGAGCTGAATGTTGGAAACTGAACCCTGATAGTTGCTTTCAAAGAGTCACAAGTGTTAGTTCTGGACCTACTTTTCAGATCTTGAACTTATATGTTTGTATCTATTTTTCGTTTCTCCCTTCCGTATGTTCCTATATTTTTCTGAGCACATTGAAAATACCAAGTCATTGTGGGTTAAGGCACCCACTCTGTCATTTCTTGCTCTATTTTCATTGACTGACTTTTCTCCTAGTTTTGATACCCGTTTTCCTGGTACTTTCTGTGTTTACTCATTCTAAGGTAGTTTGCTCATTGTCAAGTGTCTGGACTTCTGTTATCTTCCTTCCCAATGTTGGGCTTTTTAACAGGGAGGGGTTATAAACCAGCTGCTAATTACAGGGGATTCCATCTGGCATTTATTTATTTGTTTATTTATTTATTTATTTATTTTTGTTAAAGCCTACCTATTATTGAATTTTCTGGGCTTCTGCCACAAAAAATATGCTCTTTCTTAGGTCTCTGCTGAATTTCCCGTGTCTTCAACAAATTCTCTCTGCTCTGTGTGGATAGAATGTTTGTATTGCTATGTGACCTCTGTAGGATTTTCTGCTCACAGTATTCTTGCAAGTTTTCTATTTCTGACCATATGGAATTTCCCCATACACATGTATGTCTTAGTATACAGCAAGAGACTCAAGATTCCCCTGCATGTATCTTAAAATGTATTTTTATTTGTTGTGTGCATGCATGTGAGCATGCCATGCTGTGGGAGTGAGTGGTATGTGTGTGTCTGTCTGTCTGTCTGTCTCTCTCTCTCTTTCTGTCTCTGTCTCTCTCTCTCTGTGTCTGTCTGTCTGTCTGTCTGTCTCTGTCTCTCTCTGTGTCTCTCTCTCTCTCTCTTTCTCTCTCTGTGTGTCTGTCTGTCTCTGTCTCTGTGTGTGTGTGTCTCTCTCTGCCTCTCTCTCTCTCTCTCTGTCTCTCTCTCTCTCTCTCTCTCTCTCTCTGTGTGTGTGTGTGTGTGTGTGTGTGTGTAAGTTGGAAGACAACTTTCAGAAGTCGATTGTGCTTATGTAATTCTCAGGGATCAAACTCAAGTTGCTGGGCCTGAGGTTAAGTTGCTCCCCAAACCATCTTACTTGCCCTAAATATCTTTTCTTAGACCTTTCTTTCCCTCCTTTCTTACACCATAACCAATAGATTCCACTTAGCTCTTAACCTCCCAAGCAATGTTTTCTACATTCATTATGTTTTCTATGCTTCACTTACAAGAGTTATTTCTTTTTACACACAGGAAAGGAAATAGGGCCGAGTTCTCTCTCTCTCTCTCTCTCTCTCTCTCTCTCTCTCTCTCTCTCTCT
>NW_021604605.1:2269350-2288091 GCF_004785775.1 Grammomys surdaster | reverse complement strand
TCTCTCTCTCTCTCTCTCTCTCTCTCTCTCTCTCTCTCTCTCTCTCTCTCTCTTTCTTTCTTTCTTCCTTTCTATACAAAGCTTTATTAAGTATTCCTGGCTGGTCTAGAATCTGCTGTGTAGAACAAGCTGGACTTCTAAGCACAGGGATCTGCTTGCCTCTGCTTACTGAAAGCACTGCCACCTACTTACATTCCTCTGCTTTCTCGTGCATCAAAACGTATGCTTCACAAACACTGTTCCAGGCATACTTTGTCCTAGTTTTGAAATGTGTATGATGGGCCAACAACCTTAATACTAATTACCCCAGGATAGAACCAGTAGCTCTTTCAAAGTATAATTTTTCAAATTCTGTTTTGTTTGTAGCATTGGTAATCAAACTCAGGGCCTCACACATGCTAGTCAGGTGTTCAACCACTTAGCTGTGTAAAAGTTCAAAGAGTTATTTGGAAAGCACATTCTGACTTCATTTTTCTGGTCTGTGCCATTTCTGACATCCAACTCATAACTATTTTTTAAGACCCAATATGTGCGTTCAGTACTATAATTTTTTTAGATATGATTACCATGTAAGCCAGGCTGATCTTGAAGTTGTGATCCTCCTGCCTCCTCCTGCTGAGTGTTGAAAACTACGTATGCATCACCATGCGTAGCTAAGTTTCAATCCAGTGCTATCTCCTTGATGCAAGCTTTCCCAGAGCTCTCAGAGACAATCTGCCTTTCTTTTCTTCTCCATACTACATATACCCCCTCATTTAAAAACTAAGCAATCAAATAATGAGCATTCTGTAGGTTCCAGACACTGCAATAGGCCTTGAGGACACACGAAGGCATTTCTCCTCGTTAAAAGGAAATGCTGTGGCAGGAACATGTCAACCAGGTCGTGTGAGCAGAGTAGAGGGACATTTAATGTTTGAGGGAATCTCAGTAAAGAAGGTTCCCAGAAGATGTGGTAATAGCTGGAAGATAAGTGAAGAATAAGATGAATTCTTAGCACTTTCTACTTCAAATCCCTAGTGGCCCCCACTGCCTTGTGTAAACTCCTGGAAACCAGGGATTATGTTTTGTTTATATCACTACTCCCAACATAAACCATCCTGATCTCAGGGTCTGGCACATACTAATATTCAGCAAATATTTGAAGGCATAAAACTGGAATATCTTATCTTTCTCTGATGGATCTATCATAAAAAAAAAAAAAAACCCTTAGAACTGCCAAATAGTCTCACTACTAAGGTTCAAAGCAAGCAGGACTGTACTTCTAAGCCTTGGTGATCCCTGACACTGCCCCATCCCTTTGTTGAGCCTAATAGAAAAATGTCTCATACGTCACTAGAAATAGTATGCACAGTTGGCTACCATAGTTTTTGCAGAGCTTCCCTACTGACATCTGGAAACCAAGTCTACAGGGAAATTCTCAAGCTGGCATATTGTCTGAGGTTGGAATGAATCTGTTGAATAATCTAGCTAATCCAGCTCAGATGCTGCTTTTTGTCCCCATTACCCAGGTGATTGTCTGAATCTTTTGATTGGGTTCTGACATGAATTAATGACACGATTAACATTCATGCCTGTCAAGTTGTTACTGACAGACACACAAGATTTGGATTTGTGTGTTGTGATAGAAAGGAATGGGTATACCTGAATTCTGGTTTCATCTCTCTACACCACATTAACTCTCATAGGCTGGGACTTAAGATATAGCTCAATTGGTAGAGTGATTGTTTAGTATTTATGGAGCAAAAGATTCAATCTTCAGCATTGCCTAACACTAGGATCCCTTAATTGAAATGCTTCACGTCCTGTGGTGTGCCACAGGCAGTCCATTATTACTGCTCTATCAATAGACTGCACAATGGTTAATTTGCAAACAAAAATATTCGCTACAGTTTAGAAAGATGGAATTCCAGACAAAAAGATGATGGGAAGTTTGGTACCCTTCAGGAGCTTGCTGTGTGTGCCTAAGGCATTACCTTCTCATGGCATCTTTGCTTGTTGGAACAGGAAAGGGATAGATACTGTGTGCTTATGTGGTAGATGGACTGAAAGAAAAAATATACCCCCTCAAATCTTTTATAAGGACACTAATGCTATCCATAAGCGTGGAACCAAATCACTTTCTAGAGGTCCCCACCTTATAATGCTACTACATTGAGGAACACAAACTTTCAAACCACAAGAAGAAGCTAAATTTTCCCAATTGAATGGTGACCTTCGTGTATAACCGTGGCAACAGTTAAATACTGATGTCAGCAGTTTAGCCCTCAGATAATTACAACAGCAGAGGAGAAAGGAGAAGTTAAAATACACAGGACTTGGAGCTGGAGAGGTTTTCAGTGGTTAACAGCACTGGTTGCTCTTCTAGGGGACCTCAGTTCAATTCCCAGCACTCACACTGTAGCTCACCACTGTAACTGTAGTTCCAGAGGATCCAATGTCCTTTCCTGGTCTTCAAGGGCACCAGACGTGAGAGCCATATAAAGGCATACATGCATACAAAACACCTATACACATTAAATAAATAAATTCACAGGACAAAACCCACTGAATCAGAATCTATGCTTTCAACAGAGAATGTCAAGGAAAGACTATGTAGGAAGTGTGGCTTGTGAAATGAAATTTGGAAGCTGAGTTTCATTTCTCTGAAAAGTAAGACAGAGAGAACATGCATAATGATATCCAGCTTTGTCCTAGAAAAGAACAACTTTTTTGATAGGCCGTCTCAAAAACCATGGTTGAAACTTCACAGGAGACATATTTGTGTACACTCCCCACCCCCCAACCCCCCACCCACACACTATAGTGATATCATCATGAAGAACACTGAGAGGGCCAGTTTGAGTCAGTCCACATGGCCTGAAAACAATACCCCCCGAAGGGGATAGTTAGTTGTAATTTTAGGCAGCAGGCTCCAGAAGGATCAGTGACAGTTGCCTATGAAACATAAATGGCCCCTGTGAAACAGGCAATAAGGAAACACTGTAGATTGATAAACCAACCCATCAGAGAAGTGGCTCTCAACTTTGGCACTATGAATTTCTTGGTTCATATTATTCCTTGTTTAGAGAGTTGACCTGTGCATTGGACGAGACAGAGTGCCTGCCTGGCTTCTATTCAATCCACACCACTCACATTCCTGCACTAGTACCAACTAAAAATGTGTTCAGACAGGAGCCACAATATCTCCTGAGAAGTCAAAATCCATAACTGAGAAGTAGTGTCCTAGAGAATGGTGGGGCCATGAGGTGGGTTGACTCTCAGGGCATTGAGTTTACCCAAAGGATTTTTGAGGACATACTTTCTGTACTTTTCATTTAGATGTGTTAGAAGCAATTGAGTAGACAGCTGAGGAAATTGTAAGTCAATACTCCGGCGCTAAATAGGCGAGAAGATGCTAAGCCCAATGGTCTGGAATTCTCCGTCCCCATAAGCCAGGAGGAGATATTTCTGTCAAGTGGAAGGCTTTAGATTCAGACAGACCTGTCCCTAATCATGACTCATTTCTCATGTTGAATCTTAATTTCCCCAACTATGTACATATGTATTTTATTTTTGTTTTAATTTATTTTTTGAGACAAGATCTTGCTATTTTTAACCCAGGCTGGCTCATCTTTCGCTTCTGAAGTGCTGGGATTATAGTACTGTTGTGCCACGAAACATTCATGAACCCTAAAAGACTACCAAGGATCCAATGCCAATGTAATCGCATTAGAGTCTGTCTCTTTATTTAAGCTTGTTCCTGGGCCACACCACCATCTCTGACGCAGGAGAACGGGAGGGGCATCCCTAAGCTTAGTTCTAGGCAAGCATTTATAAAGGCAAGAAAGAGGTATCTAGCCTGGTGTACATCTGACAGGAGGTGGGAGGGGCATTATGGCCTTTAACATAATTGGCTAGTGCTGGGAATTGAACCATAATCTTAACTTCTGTTTTCCTCATGATGGTTGGTGGTTGTTAGGAAGTGAAGTTCCAGGGGCAAGCTTTTAACCTGGAGATGCAGATTTGTTGGGGAATAACCTGGAAACTGGTGCTAGACACAGGTCTTGTTGAGGGATAACCTGGAAACTGGGGCTAGGTACTGGCCTGCTAGTTAACTTGAGTTCCACTTTAGCTCATGTTTTCTAAGGTGGAATCTGAATCTCAGAAGGATCTGGTCTCTCAGTACCATGTCTAGCTGAATTTTGATATCTGTAATGATAACACTGAATAAGCTAGTTCAGCAAGTGAGGAGCTCAGAGACAGACAGAGCTAAAATAAAACATAGTTTGGAGTTCCAAAGGGTTCTCTAGACAAAAATAAAAAAAGAAAAAAAGAAAAAAAGAAAGGGAGAAGTGTAAGCAATATGGAATATATGCTAGATAGACTAATCCATGGTTACTACAGCTGCATGAGAGAGAGTGTGTGTGTAAGCTAAATACAAGAATATGAAGAACCCAGGAAGTAGAAGAATTGTCCAAAGTCACAGAAAATATGGGTTGAACTTCCAATGTCCATTCTAGTAGGTTTTGAGCTTTGGAGTAAATTTGCTTTGGAGTCAATCAATTAGGGGAAGGGCAAAGCGTCATTGGGAACACAAGTTTAAATGGGATTGGAAATACTTCCTCAGTCTGTTTGAGGGTGACAGAAAATATAGCCAAGAGGGATAATCCTGAAATTTAGTTAGAATAGATGTAATTAAATTAAGTAGTTGTGCTGGGTGTGGTGGTGGTGGATGCCTTGAATCTCAGCATTCGGGAGACAGATAGAAGCACGTGGATGTCTGTGAGTTCAAAGCCAGCTTGGTCTATATAGCAATTCCAAGGCTAGCTGAGAATATATAGTGGAACATTGTCTCAAGAAAACATGAAAAAACGAACAACAACAACAATAAACCAAAAAAACCCACAACACCACCCCCACTTTGTAGCTATTTCTTTGGGTGGGGCTATTTCAGCCTCCATATAACAGTAAGAATTTAGTGACCATCTCTTCCTGCCTCTTCTGTGACTGGAGAAATCCTACAGACTCAGATCTTGCCTGCTCTTAATCCTGGTCCTTTTGCTTTCAATAGGTTTTCTTTGACGTGCATCTTCCTGTTTACTGTGCCTGTCAGAGATTATCGCTTGGGTCTTTGTCGCTTTCTCAAGCGCCCAGCCATTTCTAAAACTTAATGTATGGCCATCAGCTAAAGCCAGAATGCTTTGATCCATCCTTTGATCTGTTCATATCTTGACATACAAAACTGCTGACAACTGCATTTTGATTAACTTTTTCCCAGGGTTTTAGTCACGGCACTAAAACACAATCCCAATATACCCCTAAAATTGTTTTTAAAATCTATTATCAATGTGTTTTTACAGTTACCATAGCAGTAAAATTTGCTCTTAACAGCATTATTACAATTTTCCTATACTTACAGAATGTATTCGATTCATGCTTTAAAGCCAAAAAAGGGGGAGAAAGTAAATAAAATTACTATCATCAACACTACTTCAGTGTTTTTTTTTTCTCTCCTTAAAACGCAGCCACCGGTGACATATACTGCAGCAGATTGCTTATAAACACATTAAAGGTCTTCTTGGAAAAAGTGGTTCTTTTGTTTCCATCATAGTGCAATCTGGCCCTTTGAGAGGATGAATGACAGAGAAGCTAGGAAAAGCCAGTCTTTTCTGCACTCTAGCCCAGCATCCTGTGGACACATTAGAATAAACGGTGCCCCAACTCATCTTGGCATCCCAAGATCAAATGACCCAGACTACAGTTTACAGCTGATGGATGGAGCAAGAGTGAGTGCATGATAAATCAGCCTCGTTAGACTCCACCATCATTGCATAAAGCAGTCCTTGGGGTTGAAGCTTAATGAAATCGTAGAGAAACTCCACAGTCTTCATAGCAACAGTATTTCTTCTCTAGCCTCGATTCTGAACAAGCAGTTGACTGAACTATCATCCAGTCTCCCTCCTCCTTCATTCTCCTGCTTTGTGAATGGGAATTTGGAGAACCTAAGCTAGAAATGAGAGAATGAAGTGAATGCAAGAGAACAGGCCAGAAGACTAGAGACAAAATGAACACTTATATCTCTCTGAGACATGAAAGAAGTGACATATGGGTTGTGAGTGTAGCTCCTTGATGAAGAATTTTCTTAGTGTGCACAGAACCCTCGGTCCAATCCATGGTACTACAAAGAAAGAAAAAGACCCCAGAATCAGATTGACAGCCATTGAGTGGAAATCAGTGGTTCTATCGACTCTTTGCTTCTCTTCTCACAGGCAGGTAGTTCTAAAGTATCTAAATGCCTACTAACTCAATTGTATGTACTTATCACATAAGAAGTATCGATTCACATAGCTTAACCCTAAGATGTTTTTCAGGAGCTTAAAAAGGGAGACTTGTTGGAAACTGAATCCTTTTTATTGTTTTCTTTCAATACAACATTCTAAAACCCTTGGTTCCTCGACTCCTCTTCAATATCATTTTGGCTTCAGTGTTCAAGGATAACTCTTGTTCTGAGACTCAGTTAGGCTTAAGCACTTAAGACCTTCAAGTAATCATATGTATGTATATATACATATTTATATATTTATATTTATTTATGTATATATACAGCATAAGTAGATCAAAAACTCATATGTATGTATGTGTTTGTGTCTGTGTGTGTAGTTCAGAACACTACATTGTAGAGTCAGTTCTCTCTTTCTATATTAACACAGTTCTGGGAATCAAACTTACTTCACGAGAAATGTGCAGTAAGCCATCTTGCAGGCTGATGATTTCCTGTTATTTTTCATATTTATTTCTTTTTTTCTTGCTATTACATATTTTGCCTACTTGTATGGAAGTGTGCCACATCCATGCAGTACCCATGGGTCCTGAAGAGGACAACAGATCATCTGGATATAAGGTAACCGAAGGTTGTGAGTCACCAGGTCAACCCAAGGAACCAATGTCTTGTAGGGTTCTCTGCAGGAGCAGGAAGTACTCTTAACCAACGAGTCATCTCTCCAGTCCCCAAGTTCTCTTTTTCAAAACAATAATTCTGAGATCATTCCCCTAACCTCAGTGGTCTCTCAGTAGATCCCTAAATATTGAGTAGTTATGTAAACATTTGCTAAATGAATCAATTAATGACAAGATGACGAAAGGTGTGGTTGAATAGGATTTCTAGATATTAGAATATACTGGGCAGGTAATAAAAAGGAACTAACACTAAGGCATTGGGATTTAGTCTCTGTTTTTCCTCATATTCCCTTCCTTATTATGTAGCCTCTTCCCCTAGATGACCAAGACTACCAGACTTACAGTCTCCTGCCTTAATGATTCCTATAGAAAAACAGGACCACCTCTTTTCTGGTAATTCCACTAGAAGTCTCAGGCTTGCCATGTATTGGTGCAGTTTGTGTCAGCTTACCTCTGAAATTACTGCTGTGCTCATTTGTGCTGGCCTGGATAGCATATCCAGCCCTAGGACTGAGTAGGGGATGAGGAGCATGAGCTATGAGCTCTGGGTTGTAGTACCATTGATTAAGCTTAGATGGAATGCATTCTGAAGTAGTTGTTAGGCAGTTATAAAATAGCAGCTGCTGTTTTCCAGCATATATATTGAGAAACAGTGTAAGATACAAGTCATAAACAAATAGAGAACATAAGAGTGTCGAGAGATATATTTTCTCCTCCATGTCTTTCTTCCAACTGTGGGCTTTCATTCTTTCATAATTATTGAGTTGAGCTCAGGAAATTTTCTCACAGTTTTAAAATTATTTACTTATTATTAGATCGAATGTTTGTCTGCATGCATGTTTATGTGCAATATGTTATGCACATGGCATGCCTGATGCCCTAAGAAGTTTGAAGAGCAGGTCAGATTCCCAAGACCTTAAATTTCAGATGGTTGTGAACCTCCATGTGAGTGCTGGGAACTTAACCCGGGTTTTCTACAAGGGCAGCAAATGCTGCTGAGATCTCCAGCTCCTCTCAATTTTTTTTTTTTTAAATCCAAGAATAAATTCACATGTGTTTTTTAACTTGGGAAAAACTTTGAGCACATGGGTCCATCCAGGCTGTTTGTACAGTGCAGACATTTGCAGAGTCTCCCACTTTCACACCATTTAAATTTATGAACACAAGAAAGGGCACATTCGTGAGGAGTTTCACTGATGCATGCCTTAGGAAATTTTCCATAATTCACAAGATGATCTAAAGGACCACAAACAAGAAGATGCAGATTATCACCAAATAGTAACAGAAGTAATTTCTATATTTTAGAAGAAAAATATTGATGCCATACATTAGCCACTTATGATACCTGCTTTTGGAGAATCTGAACTCCTCTGAGCATCGTGACAGCACTTTCCCATTTAATTTCACAAGATTTATATAATTATAACTGTTCTTTCTGCCTGTCTAGCATGTCATGACAATTCTGGAATAATGACAAGAAAGCAAAATCTAGATTTTATGTGTATTGTGCTCCTTTTACATTAATAAAAATTAATGTAATTAATTTTTGCCTCATTAATCTAGTCCTGCTACCCATGACCTGATTATGTTTGTTCCTGTCTTTAGACAAACTCTGATATCATGACCGAGAAACTGGTCCTTCTGTCACAGCATGAGAAGTCACTGACAGGCCTGCTTAGGACTATGTATGGGATCACATAATCAATGTCCTAGCCTTTATATTTTCTCTAAGTACTTTGGCAGGCGCTTATTGATTCCAACTAGGGATCATCACTGATGTAGTCTCTTCAGCCTTGTGGCAGTCTTCTATCACCTCAGAAACTGTTCCCTTCCCTGCCTTCTACTGGAGATGGTCTATGTTTAGATGAGCCTTCTAATGATGGTGGGGTTTTGTTTGTTTGTTATATCAGGGCAAAACCAGAAGAAGAGCTCACATACTTTCCAGAGGGGCCAACTATGAGAGCTGGTATCTACAGGCATGTCTGTATTGGTAGTATGAGCTTCTTGCTTTCCTTACCTCCTTCCTCAGCATGTGTTCATTGTTTGATGCTTGGCACCAAAAACAGGGAATATGCAACATAGGCATGAAGGCTGGAATTTTGCTTAGTTTTGAGATTGTAATTTAATTACAGTATCCTTTCCTCCCTTCAAAACTTCCAAAATACCCCAATCCTCTCTTTCAAATTAATGGCCTTTTATTCAGTAACTGTCATTGAATGCATATATTTCCATATATACATAGTCGTACATATAACTTGTTGACTCCATATAATCTTACATGTATGCATGTTTTCAGGATGGACTGTCTGGCCCTGGACAACTAATTGGTACATTCTTCCCTGAGGAAGAATATCTCTCCTGTTCCCAGCCTTCTTCAGTTGCCTATTTGTGTAGGGTTGAGGCTTTTCTAGCTTTTCTCAGTTCAGTTCTTCATGGTCATTGGTTTCATCCTTGTTCAATTCAAGTGTTCATGTTGGTGAGACTTTATGGATATAGCTTCTGATGTTACTAATCTCATAGCAAAAGACATTATCCTATGGTTATATTTTATCCAAAGAGAAAAAAATGTGAAGGAAGTAATTGTGGTTCAATGCAATCATGATAATAGCACAGAATTCAATAATAGGGATATCTAACCCACTTTGGAAGAGTAACAGAGGTCTCCTGAGAAAGCAAACTTTTCAATGGTACCTAAAAACTGAGTAGACCAAGCTAAGTTTGAAAGAGATAGAGGGAGAAAACTATGGAACATTTTATGTAGAACTTCCAGAAGTATGGTGCTTTCTAGAAAGTGAAGGAATCCCAGACAGTTCAAGTGAAATTTGAATATAGAATGAGAACCAGAGTTAGAACTTGATTGTATCCACTTGAATTAGAGCAGTGGTTCTCAACCTGAGGATTGTGACCCCTTTGGGAGCATTGAACAATCTTTTCTCAGGGGTCTCATGGCAGATATTCTACATATCAGACACTTAACATTAATTTATAAGAGCAGCAAATACAGTTATGAAGTAGCAACAAAAATAATTATTTAGTTGGGGGTCATCAGGATGCAAAAGGTTAGCAGCATTTGAAAGGTTGGGAACTACTGAACTACTGAGGCTTATTATAAATTTTAAAGGAAGGATTCAATATGAGAAGCAAAGAAAAAAAGGCTTCAGATCTGACTCCTGGCTTTCCATTCTGAGTAAGTCTGTGGACTATGGTTATCATTTATTGAGACAGTAAAGATTAGGAGAGAAGCATGGATAAGACATATCGAGTTGGAAATGCTTCAGAGACATCCAAGTGGATCATGAAGTCTGAAGCTCTGACATGAAATGTCTGTGCTAGAGATACGTGTCACAGGAATGAATGCAATCATTTTGGAATAGAAGGCAAAGTACTACCAACAATAAATATAATAAGCATAGCGATGGGGTATTAATAAAGCATTAGATATCCTCATTTCCTCTTTCAGTAAAGGAAAAGAAATCATTAGAAAGATAAGAAAACAAGAAATGCTGCCATTGAAAGCCAAAAGAAGACTTTACTTGTTTCTTTTAATTGCTATTTAATATTTTGAATTCTTCACGGTGTGCAGTCTATGTGTTTCTGAATCACATAGTCATGTAAATACCAGGACCATGAGTAACTAGAAGGAAGAGCTTCAGCACACTCCATCCCCAGTTCCACCCTGTTGTCCCCCTTTTATTCAGCCTGTAATTCAGGCCCGGCAACTTCTGATCTATTTTCTACTGTCATAGTGCTTTGCCTTTCCAGAACGATATATCAAGGGAATCATGGACATCCTTTTAAGTCTAGCTTCTTTCAGTTAGGAAAAAAAATGCCTCTGAGATTCATCCCTGTTTGGTTCATCATCAATAATTTGTTCCTGATTATTGATGGGAGGTACCCACTCTATGTCACACTTCATCCACTCTCCAGCTGAAGGACTTTTGGGTTGCTTTCATTTGTAGAGACTATCAACAAAAGCACTACATATTCACATACAGAATTTGTTTGGGCTTAACTTTCAATTTCTCTTAGATAAATACCTAAGAGTGGAGTGAATAGATAGTAGTATTATAAAGACTAGCCATATCCCATTCAAAATGGCTATCTCTTTTAACTTTACACAAGAAATGACTTTTCTAACTGTTTTAAGTTTTTATCAATATTTACTACTATTTGGTTTCCTTCTTTCCTTCCCTCCTTCTTCTCTTCCTTCCCCCCTCTCTTTCTCCTTCTCTCCCCCTCCTCCTTCTTTTTCTTCTTCCTCCTCCTATCCTCTGCCTCCTCCTCTTCCTTTTGAGACAGAATCTCACTATGTAGCCCTGGCTGGTCTAGAGCTCACTGTGTAGACCAATGTGGCCTTGAATTTACAAAGCTCCACCTGCCTCTGCCTTGTGTTGGGATGAAAGATGTGCACTACCATGTCCAGCTATTAAGTTTTCTTTTAGGAATTCTAATAAGTAAGTGGTAGTATTACCATAGCCATTGACTTGAAATACTGCTGATTAGGGTACTCTGTATTCAAAGGGACCAAGGACACACATGCAGAGAAAGGACAAAAAAAAAGCATCTCTTCGTGTGATGGTTTATTAGGAGACCTTGATTTTCACACTCCGGTATGTAAGATAGAGAAAGGGGAGGTGCCTCTGAGATTCTGAACATTCCTTTCCAAATGATGTTGTTCAATTACAGCCATTTTCTTTAAAGCCTTCACCTAAGTTGAGTAACCACTCACTGGGATAATGCTCCACAGAGAAGCAGTAGATCACCAAGGTTTGGATGCTGACCCTGGATTCAAATCCAATACTGCCGTCTAAATGAATACTGCCTTTGTCATCTGGTAGCTATGTGACCTTATGCCAGTAACATGATATCTCAGTGTCCATTTCTCCATCTCTAAAACAGATAATAATTATGCAAACAATGGCAGTATGAGGTTGAAGTGAGTTAATACAGGTCACTGCTGTTAGAGCAGTGGCTGGCATGTAGCACTCTTTGACCATGAAAAGTACTTGATACTACCTTGTCACTAAAGAAAGGTAATTTGTTGAGATACTGTGGTTGCTCTCCTAAGCTTTTTAAATTCCAGGACTATTCCAGATGCTTTGTATTGCAGGGGTTGAGTGAGTTGTGTTGCAGGGTACAAATTCTATCTTCCCAGAATGTGACTTTCTGGAATCTTAGAGAAGGGGAGGAGTGTAGTTACCCTCAGAGCACACAGAATGGCAAAGCTCTTGGCGAACCTGAAGAAGGATTTATAACTGCCGGCTGAGAAGAGAAAAGTACTGGGGTCAGTACCTTAATCAGCCCCCAGTGGTAATAAATTTGAGGTCAACCTTAGAAGGCTAACTAGAATCTAGGTGTCATGTCTCTCACTTAATGCTGAAGAGAAGTATAAGGAGATGTTTATTCAGTTCAAGAACATTTCGTGAGTATTCTCTTGGTTTCTGGTGGTAGTAGACATCAGAGAAGTGGAAAAGGAAATAGGAACATCCAAGTAAACAAAAAATGCCACATGCTTTTAAGAAAACCAACCTTAGAATGTATTCATTCACAGAGAATCATGGCAATCAGCAGCTCTTAAACAATTGCCTTTAACAGATGGAGGGAGGGTACTGGGAGGGAGAAGGGAAGGAAAATTGTTGGGGGTGCAGGATCAGGTGTGGGGAGGGACAGGAGAGATGGCCTGATGGCCAACAGAATGAATGGAAATCTGCAACTGATAGGGGTGGAAGGTGGGGGCATCTCCAGGACTGAACAAAGACCTGGGATAAAGGAGGCACCGAAGAATCAATGGTGGTGATCTTAGCTGTTACTAACAGCACTGGGGATATGGAACCTTAAAAGGCCACCTCCTATATCCAGTCAGGAACCCTAGTGGAGCAGTAGGGACACCTATCCACCCAAAAAATCTTTGGCCCAAAATTTATCCCGTGTATAAGAAATTCAGGTACAGGGGATGGAGCAGAGACTGAGGGAATGATCAACCAATAACTGGTCCAACTGGAGGCCCATGCCATGGGCAAGTATCAATTCCTGACACTATTAATGATACTCTGTTATGCTTTTAGATAGGAGTCTAGCATGACTGTCCTCTGAGAGGCTCCACCCATCAGCTGACTCAGATGGATGCAGATACTCAGAGCCAAACAGTGGATGGAGCTTGGGGACTCTTACAGAAGAGTAGGGGCAAGGATTATGGGCCCCAAAGGGAATAGGAATTTCACAGGAAGACCAACAAAGTCAGCTAACCTGGACCCTTAGGGCTCTCAGAGACTGAACCACCAACCAAAGAGCATACCTGGGCCGGACCTAGGCCTTCCTACACATATGTAGCAGATGTGCAGCTTGGTCTTCATGTGGGTGTGAACAACTGGACCAGGGGCTGTCCCAAAGGCTGTTGCCTGTATATGGAATATGTTTTTCTAGCTGGGCTTCCTTGTTTGACCTTAGTGGAAGAAGATGTGCCTAGTCTCACATAGACTTGATATCTCAGGGTGGGGGAATAGCCAGAGGTGCCCACCATCTCAGAGGTTAATGGGAGGGGGGTGGGGAAATGGTTGTGTGAGGGGGTAGTAGGCAGGAGGTAAAGTGAATAAAACAAAATAAATGCTATTTATGAGCTATCAAAAATTGCCTTTAAAGACTTGACTTACAAGTCACAGGGATAAACCTTATGCAAACAATATCACAATAGGTCATAAGATTTTTTTGAATATGACAGACAGATTCAGAGTGAAAGCTATTATTGGGAGAAGCGAAGGCTCTGTTTTCCCTTTGGCATTGAAGAGCAAAGAGCTGTGAGTCAATGTTGGTCCCCAAAATGGTGAATTATAGCCGCCCACGTACATTGGCTCCTTCACCATCCTATAGAAGTTCATTTACTCACTGCTTGGAGAACCTGAGAAATGTGGTTCTTTGTTGTTGTTGTTTGGTTGCTTGTTTTTACTAAAGTATTTTTCCATAGCAGTTTTATTTTAAATATTTACTTCACTATTTTTTTTATTGTATATATCTGACTGTCTTGCCTACACATATGTCTGTGTACCATGCATGTCTGGTGCCTAAGCAGGCCAGAAAAGACGTCAATTCCTCTAGAAGTGGAGTTAAAGGTGGTTGTGAGCCACAATGTGGATGCTGGGCCTAGGACCCCAGGTCCTCTGAGAGAGCAACAAGAACAGTGGATTCCTATCTTCAGTCCCTTGGTTTTTTGATAGAGTTTCATTACATATGCCAGACTGACTCCAAATTCATGATTTTCCTTCATCACTTTCCCAATGTTGGATACTTGGATTGAAGATATATGCCCCCAAGTCTTGCTGGGAAAATATTTTTGTTTTGTCTTTTGTTTCTTTGAGTTGTGATTTCACACAGTTTGACTAAACCGGGATTCACTGCACGGCCGTGGATGACTTTGAAACTTCTTGCCTGTTTCCTAGGTCTTAGGAGTAAAAGTACATACCACCACGCCTGCGTTATGTACCGCTGAGGATAGACCCCATGACTATGTACGTATGTGGAAGTGTTCTACTAAGTAAGCTTCTTCTCTAATCTTTTTCTTAAAAATAGGTTTGTTTATTTTATGTGTGTGAATGTTTTTACCTGCTTGTATCTCCACCACATTTGTGGCTAGTGCCCAAGGAGGTCAGAGAGGTTATCAGATCTCCTGGGACTCAGGGTGGTGTAAAGTATGACCCCATCACATGGTTCTCAAAACTGAACCCAGGCCCTCTGCAAGAGCAGAATCTGCTATTAACTATGGGACCATCTCTCTAGCCCCCAAATATTTTTTAAAGTGGCCATATGGAGTTGACTTATCTTGGAATCCTTTTCTTGCTTCATCCTTTCTGTCCAGGACATGCTCAGAATGCCTAGAGGTCCAGCTGGTGGCTGTAAACTGAAGGACGGAGATCTAATATGTGAAGCCCACATAGCTTTCATTTACGTTAGGATAGGCAGGCCTGCTCTTCATCCCTTGCAGCTTTACTCATCATCTACTCCAAAGGCAGAAAGCTGTTGCTGAAATGAGCAGATGTGAAAGGCAGGGCTAAGAAAGCACACCTGGGCTGGGTGGGCCCTTGTGCCGTTCTCAACCATTTTAAATGAGTTAGAAGCACATTGTGAAGCTTTCAGGGGAAGAAACCGTAATGGCTATGAACACTTGCCTAGCATGCTTTAGGCCCTGGAACAAACAAACAAACAAGAATAAGGTGTCATAATGATTCCTGAGTTGGCAAACGCCTGTAATTTCAGCATTCAAAAGGTTGAGACAGAAGGTTCCTGAGTTTAATGCCAGTCCTGGCTACATAGCAAGACCTGGTGTTAACAAACAAAAGAAAGCCAAAATGGCTTGCTACCAAAGGAGGGCCAATATGTCACATCTGTCTCTCCCTGCTGTAACGATAAGTTTTTAATGATCAATATGCAGCAGCCAAGAGAATCATATAAGTGAGAAAAACTCGATCAACTTTTCCTTTAAGGCCTGTTGCTGGTTCGATGCAGTAACAATCTAAGGATATAACTTGATAGCGCCTCTTCTTTGACCACCTAGGAGAGTGGAATATGACTAATTGGTTTTCTGTTAGTCAAAAAAGAGAAAAGAGCTATTGAGAAAAGCAATTAGAATTTAAACACACACACACACACACACACAAAACTAACAGAAACCCAATTAGTCTTTATTCATATTGTCATTTGGAAGAAAAAAAAACTATGTCACATTCCTTCAACTTGCTTAGTTTGAATCACGCTGATGTCTCTATGTTCTGCTCCATAAAACATAGGCAATAGTATTGCTAGACCTCCTGTGAAACGTCATTCGAGTGAAGAAATATGCCTATGCCTTTTTCCTTCTATCCCCATTCTTCTGCCTGGAATGCAGATGTGATAGCTGGAGGCTTATCAACCATCTCAAGACCCAGGCATAAGGGTTACACCCTAGGGATACTGGACCAGAGAGCAAGCAGGCAGCTGTTTGTTTCATAGTAACTCTCTGTGATCCACATATACGTACTTTTATAAAATGAAGCTTTGGTCTCAGGTAAGCCATTATTCATTTCTTGTTTTTAGAGACCTAAAGTGAACAGTAAGGAGCTACCTACTGAATGGAAATTAAGACATTTGTATTTCATGAGAAACTCTAAGCATGGTCCCAAGGAAATGTGTGACTCTCCCACCCTCAGGACAGTCCCCAAGCAACTGAGCTCATATCTACAGGAAGGGAGTTGCTGAAATGGTGCTGTCCCCAGAGGGGTAAACAGCAATGATCCTTTCAAGACCAGACAATTAGGGAAATCTGTGACGGGAAATGCTCTCAGAGACCAGGATATGGGTCAAATGGCTAATCTAGCAAGACCCTACTCCATTGCTAGGCCAGATTCCTTACTATTCACACATAATATTTATGTAGTGCTATGATACTCACTGCTAAGCTTGCATTCTGGTTCCATCTCTTACACTTCCCAGTGGTTTTACTGATCTTTGACATAAGACACTAGATGCTTTAAGTGGAGACAAAACGAATATCCTTCACCCACAGATGTGAGAGCAAGAGAGATTACTTAAGACCTGGGTAAGACAACTAAAGACCATGGGAAGATTTTGCTCTGAATGTTAGATACACTTGGGTTACACGAAGCTGGATAGTTTCTCTTTACACAAGGGCACAGATACACTTGAATCTCTATCTGACATGGGTATATAATAGGCAAAACCCTCTTTTAAGTAGGCCAGACTGTCACTTAGTGGGAGAGTGTCAGATGGGGCTTTTGTCTAGCCAAGATATGTTTCTAGTTGTGGGAGAGCACTGCACTTTCTTTTGAGGAGCAAGCTCTGAGATGTCCCCACCCCCACCCCACTTCCTTTGTCGCTTCCCTTTACTTGCTCACTCCACTGGTTTCAATCCACCCAGGAAGTTTGAGGGGAGAGGTCTCTGGTTCAAAGTCTCCAAATAAACTTGAACCTAGATAATCTAAAAGTTTTACCTTATGGCTTCAGGAATGGACATATGGCCCAAACCAGGCTAAAAAAAATCAGTCATATAAATTATTCTGGAGCTATTGGGAATAATATACTCTGTTTTAGATGCTTATCGGCTAGGTACAAAGATTGGCCTTCCAAACGTTACAGCTGAAAAAAGGTAAGCCACATGTCTAACAGTTTAAGCACGTACCAGCTGTATTGAGTCATGTATTGTGCAACCATTATCTCTGTCCACCTCTGGAGCTCTATTCATTTCGCAAGGTTGAAACTCTGTCCTAATCAAACCCTAAGTCCCGGTCCCCCTCTCCCAGGCCCTAGAAACCAGTATTCTACTTTCTGTCTCTCTGAGTTAGAATATTCCAGGTCCCTCCCATACAAAGAACCACATACAGTAGCACATAGTGTGAGTGAATTGTTCTTAGTGTCCTTAAGATTTAGACATACTGTTGAGAGCTGCAGGATTCCCTTCTCTTATAGGATAAATAATATTTTAATGTGTGTGTATAAAGTTTACATGTATTCCATTTATATAATGCATAATTTATTCATCAGTAAAGAAGCACTTGGGTCGCTGCCATACTTAGGTTATCATGAAGAATGCTGTTATGGATAGAGGTGTACACTGTATTTTTGAGACTCTGCTTTTTAATCTTTTATGTTTTTATCCCAGGAATGAGGTTGGTAATCTTATCACAACTGTGATTAACTTTTCGAAGAATCAACAAATTACTTTCTACCATGACTATATATCATTTTAATTCTCACCCACAAATACGTGGATTTTTACATCTCCACCAACACTTTTATTTTACTTTGTTCCACTCTGGCCATCTTTGTGAGTATCTAGATTTGTCTTGTATGGTCTTTATTTCCTCACTATCTAATAGTGTTTTTTAACGTGCCTGTTGGATGTCTGTATCTTTTTTGAGAAAGCATCTGTTTAATTCTTCGCCCATTTCCCACTTGGTTTTGACTGTGATTACTAACAATTTTATCACTCTTAAAAATTTATAACAACTTTTTAAAAATATTAATAAAATTAATTTTGTGTGAATGTGTATGTGTGTGTAAAAATGTTAATAAAATAAATTAATTTTGTGTGCATGTGTATGTGTGTGGGCACACGTGCAGAACCCAGAGGACAACTTGTGAGAGTTGGTTCCCAGGATCCAACTCAGGTCATCAGGCTTGCCTTGCTCGCTAAGGCTTAGTGACTAAGCCATGTCTATTGGCACCTGGCGTTACTTTATAATCACTACACTATTGGATGTAAACATAGTTACAGAAAAGATAGAGATCATGTGTGCAGTAATCTCAGAGGGGAAAGGGAGAAATAAAACCAACTTAATATAATGCAATAAATCCAGTGATAATTATGCTTATAGCATCAAACATTTCAAAGAAGATTGAATTGGTGGTGGTGGTGAGCAAATGGGGAAGTCTTCTCAGGATTTCAATATTTAAACCAAGCCTCAAAGGATGTTATCTAGGCAAAAAGGCATCCAAGGAAAAAAAGAAACCATGAGGTATATATGAAACTGCAGGATGCTGAAAAATGCCTTTTGCCTGCAGATGAAGTAAGTCCAAGGCAGGCAATGGCAAGTCATATCAGACATCATCGGCTAGTTTAAATAACAAGATTTTAAAAAATTGATACAGGATCTCATATTTTCAAGACCGGCCTTGAATAGAAGATGACCTCAAATGTCTGACTGTCATGTCTGCAGTGCTTCTGGGAAAATAATCTACCAACTGAGCTCTACATTCTCATCCCACGATACATTCTCTCTCTCTCTCTCTCTCTCTCTCTCTCTCTCTCTCTCTCTCTCT
>NW_021604605.1:2194333-2269340 GCF_004785775.1 Grammomys surdaster | reverse complement strand
TCTCTCTCTCTCTCTCTCTCTCTCTCTCTCTCTCTCTCTCTCTCTCTTTCTCTCTCTCTCTCTCTCTCTCACACACACACACACACACACACAGTGTGTGTGTGTGTGTGTGAAATAGACTTGACTTGTAGATGCATTCTGTTGAACAAGATGAACCCACATTTCAACTGCCTCAGGCACAATGCAGTTGACCCAGGAAGCAAAGACTTGGAAGTTGCTTAAGATAGAACATTTGGCATTCATGTGAAGAACAGATTGAAGGCAAATAGCACTCCTTAGATGTTTGGTTGAACTAGTGAAGCATGGAAAGAACAATCAACAGAACAAGATGTAGGCAGTGGAAGAGGAGAGGCCAATGCAGCATCTGACTTGGACAGTGTGAGGAGGGGCAGTCTAATTAGAAAGGGGAAGGGTATGAGTTTAGAGCTGAATATGAAGCTTTGATTCACTTTGAGATGTCTAATATATAGTTACCATATTCTCAAAACTTCATTGGCTATGAAGAACTAAATCTCCATAATCTCAAAACTTCATTGGCTATGAAGAACTAAATCTCCATAACTTTAAAAGAAGCCATGGTGGACATGGTGGTGCATATCTATAATTCGAACACTTGAGGAACAGAGGCAGAAAAATCAGGAGTTTAAGGCCAGTTTCAGAGTTCAACTCTGGTTTGGTCTACGTGAGACACTGTCTCAGGAAGTTAAAGTAAACAAATCAGCCACAGGCAGTAGCTGTCATAGTGATCCACCTTCTTTAAAATGTTTCTCACACCATGTCCTCAAAGAAGCATCAGGTCCTATAAAACCACCCGACTCTGCTCCCTTGGGCATAACAAGGATAAACAGCTGCCTTAGATGGGCTCGACTGGATTCTTTCTCATGAGAATCAAGCATTGGAGCCCAAGGACCAAGTCAGTTTTTAGTGGAATATCAAGCTTGAAGATAATATTGGTCAATGGTTCTTGATGTGTGGCTCCCATGTTATGAAAATTAATTATCTGGGAGCTTATTAGAAATGCAAATTCTCATAGTTCTTCTGCTACCAGCTCAGAGTCTTGAGGTGGTCCATGGCAATCTGTTTTAGAGATCTTCCAGGTGTTTCTGATGCAGGCTGTTAGCAATGAAGCCTGCTCTTATAATATGGCTATCGTTCTTGAGTGTTTGTTCTTAAGCAGTAAGTCAAGGAAGGCTTGCAGGAAAAGGCAGACTTGAATACAGAGAGGCATAGGCAGGGGCTGGGGACTGGCAGGAGAAAGAAGCTGCCTAATGGTTTTCTAGTATTTGAGACCTGATTGTCCTTGCTTTAAATGGGATTTATGAAGTTTTCTTCTATCATTGTACAAACGTCTTTTCGTTTGCTTGTCTATATCACATGTTGACCTCAAAACTTGCTTTATAAATGAGAAAGACCTTCCACTTCTGATCCTCCTGCTTCCACTTCCTGCGTGAACTACCATGTCTGGTTTATGCAGTGTACTGATGATTGAACCCAGGGCTTCCTGTATGCTGGGGAAGCACATATCAACGGAACTATATATCCTCAAGACCCAGGTATTGTTTATTTTTCTTTTATTTATAGGCAGGGTCTCACTATATACTCCAGGCTGCTCTCAAATGTCTGATCTCAGCTTCTGTGATGATGGGATTAACAGTATGGTCCATTATTCCTAGCCATAAAAGTGTCTTATTTCGGTGGTATTCTCTTTCTTACATAAGATATCTCAACTTGTTAGTTAGTCCTTTTTGTTAGTTAGTCCTTTTTGCCTCCATTTTCAGTTACTGCTCCTCCTGGTCTCATAAAGGTCAGGTAGGCTTGGTTCTGGTTTAAGAAGCCAAGGTTAATGGCTGAGGAATTTAGAAAATGTTCGAATCCCTGTATAAGGCATGGGTGCTGACTCTGAGATCGCCTACGAAGCAGTAAGGAAATGCGAGCTGCACTTTGGGTAGGTAAGAGCTGTGTTTGTATGGCCTGGTTTTATCAGGAATGTTGCTAATTAGTTTAGCTAGGGATTCCCCACCCCCATCCCTACCACCCTACCCCTTCCCCTCGCCCTAGTTTCTCATCAAGTAGCTCATCCTTTACCACCCCCCAGGTGGTGCTGATTCCTGGCCTGTCTTTAGCAAGAATCCTGTTAGGCCAGTTTAGTCAGAATGCTCCCTCCTCCCTGACTTTTCCACTTAATAATTTGCCAATCTATTTTTGAACCCTGTTTCTGGGTTATAAATCCCTACATTTCAAAAACCAAACAAACAAACAAACAAACAACAACAACATCAAAAACCCCAACACACATCCAGAATTTAGCCCAGCTTATTGCCACGATTGCTTTAACACAGATTTAAAAAAGAACACTAATCTCTTTTGGCTAACCCAAGTATCAAATAGCTTTGGTTTCTTTGTTATAATAGTTATAGTAGGTGTTATAATAGTTATAGTAGGTGAAGCAGAGCTATGAAGCCTAAGATATGCCTAAGGCCCAGCATGAAAGAAGATGGTGTTACAGATGCTCTTGCTTCCACAGTTAGGATTCTACTCTTAAAGGGCTATTGTAGTTTCTGCCTGGGTCCTGAGCATGTGGTTTTAGATACTGAAGTACATTCTCAGTCCAGTGGGGAGAAATTACATATTAACCCTATTATAATCTAGTCTCACTTCAACATTGCAAAACTCATGATGGGTGATTAAAAACTTAACTAATCACTGATGGACAGGTCCTAGCACAGACATGAGAAACATGGAAAAACAAGGTGTCAAGATTTCTTCAAAAGCTACCAATTCCATAGGAATTAGATTCCAAAGACAGCAATGAAATAGATGAACTTCCAGACAAATAATCAAAAAGAATGATTACAAGAATGTCCAAGGAAATAAAAATGAGCACAAATAAACTGAGGGACTTCAAAGAGAATGCAGACTAAGAGCAGAAAGCAGTACGTGCTATAGAATAGGAACTAAGGAGGTAGAATTATTGAAAAAAAGTCATTTTGAAAGGTTGTAAATCATTCATACACACACACACACACACACACACACACACACATGTATATATACTGCAGTGGAGATAAACAAAAGTGTTTATCAAGAGAAGGCGGAATATCAGGGTTTGGAGACAGGGTAAATGTATTAGAATCCCCAAGAGAACAATAAAAGTACTATAATAAAAATCCAGAACTGAAAATGTGACATCCACTGGACACCATTTAAAGACCAAAGTTGAGATTTTTGAGCACAGAAAGAAAGGAAAGTGGAAGGTTAAAAGCACATTCAATATAATCACAGCATGGATTCTCCAAATGTAAGCTGTTAAAATGGCCAACATGTAAGACCAAGAAAAAACCCTCTGCGTATCATATTATAGGCAAAAACTAAGTACACAGAAAAAAGGAATGTTGAGAGCTGCAGCACACAATTACCAAGCTATACATAAAAGCAAACCCATGAGGAAACCAGATTTCTCAGCAGAAACAGTAAAAGCCCGGATGGAATGGAGCAATGCCTTTCAAGCGCTGAAGAGCAATGGCTGCCAACCTAGATTATTACATTCTACAAAACTCTCCTCCATAATTGAAATAGAAGGAAAACGTTCCATGATAAATACAAACTAAGGAATTCAAGACCATTGAACCAGCACCACTGAAGGAGTCCTATGCATAGTAGAGGAAGATAAATACATCCATTAAGCCACAGGAATGAGTAGAGAACAGTGGTACAATAGTTCAACAGGTGAAGAATAGCAAAACATCAAATATCACAAAAGCAACAAAATGGCAGAAATTAATTTATATATTTCAATGACTGAATATTAGTTGTCTCAATTCTCCAACCCAAAGATGTAAACTGGCAATTCTATTAAAAACCAGGACTCATCTTTTTATTGCTTGGATAGTAAGTACCTCCCTGGCAAAGCCAAATCTAAAACTTGTGTGTAAGGATGGAAACCGATATTCCAAGTAAACGGTACTTGACAGCAGGCAGATGTAGGTACATACTAACATCTGTCAATGTAGACTTCAAGCCAAAATTACTCAGAGGCCACTTCACATTGATTAAAGGAGCAATCCACTACAAAAATATAAAAGTTCTAAACATGTATGCACCAAACATTGGCACTTCCAGTTTCAGAAAAGAGGTACTACTACTGGATGTAATGGCACAGACTGACCTCAGCACAGTACCTGTGGGAGACTTTAATACCTTACTCTTATCAATAGACAGACTATACCAAAAAAAAAACCCTTCAAAAAAAAGGAAACATCAGAATTAGATGACAATGTAAATGAAATGGATTTAACAGGCATCTCTAGCATATTCCATCTAAGCAGTGCAGAAGACACAATATTCTCTGTGGCCTGTGGACTTATCTCCATAGGGGACCATATTTTAGGAAACAAAGCAAGTTTTAAAAATACATTGCATTTAGAGGGAGCATATATGCAACTAGCATTATATGACCTGAGCAGGTTAAATCTGGGAAGATATGTATATACATATATGCATGTAATAATAATTCATGAAAAAAGAGGGCATCAATTTAAAACAGAGCAAAAAAGGGTATATTAGAGGAAGGAAAGGGAAGAGAGAAATATAATTATATTACAGTCTCAAAAATGAAAATAATAAAAAATACTTTGCAATAGTTCCTTTTATTCTACCGGACCACAATGGAACCAAACTAGAAATCCATAGCAAGAACATACAACAAACACACAAACTTGTGGAGATTGAAAGTATCATTGAACAAATCAGACAGGAAAATTAAAACTTCCTGAAATCAAATGAAAAGAGAGGGAGGGAGGGAGGGAGGCAGAAACAGAGACAGAGACAGAAAGACAGAGAGAGGGGAAGGAGAGAATCTAAAACTGACATCAAATGATGAAATAAAACATACCAGAACCTTTGGGATTCAATGAAAGTATTGTTTTTCTCCTTTTATGCATAAATTATTTTCTTGTACAATATAATCTAAATGCAGTTTCCCCTCCCTCTTCTCCTTCCAGTTCCTTCCCACTTCCTCTCCCATCTAAATCTAGTCCCTTTCTGTCTCCCATTAGAAAAAATCGGGCATCAAGGAGAAAACAACAAAACATAACAAAACAAAATATAATAAGGCAAAAAGAAAAGCATCATATGGAGACTGGACAGGCCACGCCAACAGAAAAATAAAAAAGGCCCAGGAGAAGGCATGTGTCAGAGATGCACCTGCTCTCACACTCAGGAGTCCCACAAAAGTACTAAACTGAAAGCTATGATACCTAGGCAAAGGAACTGGTGTAGATCTGTGTAGGCCCTGTGCTTCTGCTTCAGTCTCTGTAAGGTCATGCAGCCATAAAGAAATAACTCAAAGGTGCACTTCAAGGCCTTAGAAATACAACACCATGACTATTCCAAAGCAGTAGGTAGAAGAAAAAATGATAAAGCTCAGGGAAAACTTAGTTAAGTAAAAACAAAAAACCAATAAAAACTACCAGTGAGATGAAGAATTTAGTGCTTTAAAAAGATAAAGGTCGAAAGACTCTCATTCAAACTAACCAAAAGAAAGAGAAGACACAATGTAATGAAATTAGAGATAAACAGAGGAGTATTATACAAAATTCCAACAAACTTCAGTATTAGGTCATGTGTGGAACACCAGTATGACATATAAGTTGGACAATCTGAAAATAAATGAATAGGCCCAACAGGATGACTTAGTGGATAAGGGACCTGGCAGCCCAGCCTGAAAACCTGAGTTCAGTAGTAGAAAGTGAGAACCAACTTCTGTCAAGTTGTTGCCTGACCTCCATACACATGGCATGGCACACGAGTGTACAGGCACACATATACACAGAGTAAAAAAATAATTAAAATATTAAAATGAAAAAAATATTAAGTGGATAAGTTTCTAGACAGATAAGGGCCTATAAATATTATACCATGATGGTATAAAAAGATAAACTTAAAAAATATATAAAGCACATCTGCAGTGAGAATGCAGGTAGGGAATGAACAATTGTACATAGCTGGTAAGATAGTAGGTTAATCCAGGCACGATGAAAATCAATATACAGACTACTTTAAAAAGTACAACGAGAACTAGCATAGAATCTGGCTAAAGTACTACTAGGAATATACCTAAAATAATCTAAGTCAACATTCAACAGAGATACCTGCACAGCTGCATTTATGGTTGCACTCTTCATAAAGCCATGGGATCAGCCTAAGAGGGGTGTGTGTCTCTGGATGAATGGCTAAACAAAAACATGGTATAATCATGGCCACAAGAAGAATAACATTCTGTCTTTTGCAAAAAAAAACCACAATTTTTTGAATTCTAGATTTCATACAGATACATACAATAATTGATATACATCGTACCAACAGTAGAGTATAACGGAGGGAGATGAGAGAAAGCAGAGTACAGGGACTTACTGTAGTCAAAGAGATGCTGTGCTTGAAAGATATTCTCTTTATGAAAGGCATCACTATGTATAATGAACATATGCTGACTTAAAAACTTAAAAACCATTATTTAACAAAAAAGTTGCAATGTTAGAATGTATGCTTGACTCCACTAGAATTGAGAAACTGTGGAACCTTTTTAAAAAAGAAAACTAGACCTGTATTTTGATATATTATACTATTATTACCTTCTCAATTGTGATCTAATATTTAAAAATCTAGTAGTAAATCCACTATGAACATAATCCTCAAAATAGACTTGGACTACTGTATACTTTGTTATATTTAACATACATTCACACTTGAAAATGTAATATTTTAATAAAAAACAATGCATGTACACATGTACTTGTGTGTATATGTGTGTCTTATGTCTACATATGTGATTATGTATTTGTATTTGCTTTTTCCTCTTAATATAGTGAAGGTAGGAAATGAAAGTTTTGACTTGGGACAACGTCTCTCACAGTGACAAGGGTGGGCTGGAAGGAGGAAAGATTGGAAGGGCAGAGCACCACACATACAATAATCACTTAAGGATACTTAGTGTCTTATAAACCACTCTCACAATAGCCAGAGTGGCACATTAATTTTTATTTAAATATCTTATTGAGAGGGGAGGAAGAGGGACAGACATGGGTGGGGACAGAGATTAGAGGGAAAAATGGCAGAATCAAGGAACAGAGACAAGGAAAGGGGGATGGAGAGAGGGAGGCGGGGAGGGAGTGGGTTCGGGAGACCATGTGGACCCTTGCCACAGAGTGCAGGTGGAGGTTCAAGGACAACTTGCAGAAGTCATTTCACTCTTTCGCCATGTGACTCCCAAGGCTCAAACTTAAGTTATCAGGCTTGGTGCCCTTACCACCTGGTTGTCCCCCAAATGTACATTCTAAAATTATAATGATGTTTACTCAGGATTAGAAGCACAGAAGACAATAATGAATGTCACTATATGCTGACCATGCTCTTGGGCCATGTTCCTTTAATGGTTGTGATGATTTTCTGGACTCACACTCTCATCTCAATGGTTCTTGACATGCCATGCACCTTTAAGTTCTATAATACATCTTATGGCATCTATCGGGAGAAAGTAGTTGTTTATGGGTCTCTGTCCCTGGATGCTGGCTCAGATCATGGTAAATGCTTGATACTATCATTGAGGTCTTCTATAGTTTCAAAAGTGGGCATGCTTGTTTACACAAATGCCTCATTTGCTGATAGCACCTAACTAGAGCTCCAGATTGTAACTGTTAATCACCTGGACTCAGGTGAGTTCAGGTTGTCCTGGTATAACTATCCCCAAATGTATTTTAATGTGAAATTTATCAATAGGAATTCCAAAGAACCACAACACCATGAATGAAACACACACACACACACACACACACACACACACACACACAAACAGGGGTGCACCAATAATCATGTACAACATACTTGCATAGTTAACATAATTACACTTCTCTTTTAACTGCCAAGTTTTCTAACACATAATTTTCAACTTTTTAGGTCATGACAGGTAGAGGGCAAGTCTCCATCCCAGCCTCATTCTTGAACACCCTCTGCTTGAGAACTCATTAGGACTATCATTGATGCTCACTAGGACTATCAGTGTCTTCTGTAGTCAGTCTCTGAAAATGTACTACAGACACTCCTCAGCTTTCTTCTGTGTTCCCTAGCTCCAGCTGTTCATGAATAGACCATCTGCTTTAGCAGGGAGTATGTCTGCTATGCACCTGCTATTACCTCTTGTTTTCACCAAACTCTTGTTTCATTTATGTCACATACAAGATAACTATAGCCAATCCTATCACTTTTTCATATGTGCCTGCTGTGCTTTACACTGGACACTGCCCTGTGATGTTTCCAGGCACAACACAAACTCTGGGGGTACTCTGGCCAGAATGTTGTTTTTATACTGATTTCTGCCATCTACTTGACATTTGTGCTTTTGTGAATGACAACCATATTTGTGTAGATCTAACAACCTACACATGTAGCCTATGTCCTGGTGGCTACTCCTATTTATTTAAAGTATTCTTGGCTTTATTCCCCAGATACACACTGCCTACCTGCCTATGGGAAAAGGGTGAACTAGGTATAAAAAAAAGAAAACTATCCAAGGAGTCAGTTAAAGGAAGGTTTCCAGTACAAAACGAGCTATTTTTTTAAATCACCTGTTCATCTGTGTGTTCATCTGTTGAATATTAATTAAGAAATATAGACATTAGATTATGATCGAATATAATCACATAAAAGGCTGGTCAGTGGGACATACTCTTTAAAAGCTGATCATATGAATAAGTTCTGCACGCTGGAATCTTCAGGTTCTCACAATCTAGTTAGTATTTTGTATTCATCATTATTTGAGAAGCTCGCAGACAATTACAAAGATACAAGCAGTTTCTTCTTTTGGCCCTCTTGATGTGGCAACTCTTTGAACTACTAATATACAGAAACTAGAATGCTTCTCCTAAACGCTGAGAGTGGATGCTTTAGACTTGCTTCCAACACACACACACACACACACACACACACACACACACACACACACACACCTGTTATCTATACATGAAGATGTCTGACCCTGGTCCATTGGAGAGCTGTGCCTTTCTAAGTACAAACTTCTCTAGGAGAGGCAGTTCACTAAATACTTCCATTGTTTAGGTTGTAATTTTTCTCTTACATTTCAGCTTTGAACAGCTATCTGAAGCCTGGGATCTCATCAGTAAGGTTCTAATAGGGAAGATTCCAGATGTACCTGAGAATGTAGGCCTGGCAAATTGCTACCATGGGGCTAGAGGGCTACAGGCTATTAGGAATGAGTAAGACAGGCCTCAGATGGATGTTATGGAATAAAGTGAAAAGTTCCCAAGAAAAACTTGGTTGATATCTGGCTTTGTTTATGTGTCAACTTCAACAATAGTTGAGAATGTCTGCCATGAATTATTACCTATAATCAACCGACATAAAATGAATTCAGAAGAAGCCTCAAACCTCTAATAAATGTTAATATGCTGAATCAATTTGTGTTGGGTTTGTCATTCACAGAAACACATCCAAGGGCTTAAAGGTGGCTTATAAAATGCCAGAGTGAGGATCACATTAGAAATAGTTAAAATAGGACACAAAGAGTAAAAGAATACAGTAATAGCGTATACCAGAAAGGACCTACCTTCCTCTCTGGCCCTTGATATTGTCCTAGACAGGTGAATACCAGCTTTTGATACAAGCTTTCTTCACACCAGTCTTCTATTGGCTCAACTATGGGACAGTGACAAACGCAGAGACCTTCTGTATTAGATTTTCTGAGACTTTCAGAGATCTGGCAGAATAAAATATTGCCAGATTATATTTGTTTTCTTTTTTTTTAAACCAAACTGTAATTTTTACTTATTCACACAGGGGTTATAAACACAAAAAGGCAGGACATGGAGAAGGGGATGACACCAGAGCGTGTGTGTTCAGGGGGAGTACAGGTATCTTTCAGAACAGGGTATCAGCTGGGTGAAGGTTCAGGGGACAGGTCACTAGGACTCTGCCTATGATTCACTTGTCCTTATCTAAGTTGGTACTATCCACTAAGGCTACCTATTTGCAAGGTCTATGACTACCCAGGCTGGTAAATTTCCACAAAAGCTGCCTGTTTACATTAGCTTATAGCCATCTGTTTCAATGTTTTTCCACAGAGACCCAAGACTTGGTGTTAGTATACATGTATGTCAGGCCTATTACTGATTTGAGGCCTATGACTGATTTTAGGCCTTCAGTGTATAAGCAGGGCTGCCCCTGACATTTCCCCCCTTCTCTAAGTATAGAAGGGCTGTGGCAATTCTAATCTTGAGAAGGCAGGGATAGAGGCCTGACCTCCAGTAATTGAAGGGGACTTTGTAATTATATTTGTTTTCTTTTTCTTTTTTTTTTTTTTGGTTTTCTGAGACAGGGTTTCTCACTCTGTAGACCAGGCTGGCCTCGAACTCAGAAATCCACCTGCCTCTGCCTCCCAAGTGCTAGGATTAAAGGCATGCGCCACCACCACCCAGCTATATTTGTTTTCTTAATGAACAAAAATGAGAATCCTTTTGTTGCTGTGTCATTTGTTGGAGATGAATAGTTCAAAATCCTTGAAAAACATTTTAATGGGAAAAATCCATGTATCTTATTGTCATGAAACCATTCATTGATGCAGATCTTGATGAGAATGAACAGAACACACTGGTTTCATATGTTATACTGGAAGTGTAGAATAAAAATGGATAATTGGTACACACAAATTTCTCATGTATTTTGGAATATGCCATAGTGCTTCTAAGAAACAACAGAGACCACAATATTATTTTCTGTTTCCTTTTACTAAAATGTAACCTTTTGTGTTGCTAACTACAATCTTATGGGGAAAATATATCAAAGAAAATGAATCTTCATCTACCTATCCCAAACTACTTACGTAATTTTGAAATAAACTTACTGTGTGCATGAAATGTAACACTGAGCTAAATCACAAACTTAAATTTTACATTACAGTTATTAATGTCAAGTTTTGTATACTAGAACATGAGTAACTTTTGACTGAATGTCTGTGTGAATATGGATTCATAAATGAAGACATAACCAAGGAATTTGCAAACTTTATTGAAAGAATAAAAAAGAAACATAAAAAGTAGCATACTAAAATGAGCTATATAATGAACACTTCTAGAGACAAACAGGCAATACAACACTGTAACTTGAGAAAGTCCAAACATCTGCAGTTGAGGGAATGAATTACTGCATTTGGGGACAAAATGCAGTTTTTACTTGTAAAATATTTTGGTCCTTACTTAAGTTTTAAATTGCTGCACAGGGCTAAGAAATTCTTATATTGCCATTTTCTGCCCAAAACAAATGCTTCCACATTCTACAGTCCAGATCATTGTTAGCAGAAGCTGTAAGTTACCCTTTTAAAATTACACAAAGGAGTAATCCAGCTCATCATGGTAAAGCAAAGTAAGTCACACAGGAGGCTCAGACGGGAGAATCAAATCATTTAAGGCCATCCAATTCGGACTGGTTTACACAATATAGTGAGACCTCACTTTCTTCAACATGGACTTCATTTTAATGATTTTAACTTGAGAGCAAAAGGCTCATTTTACATCTAAAGTAATATTAAGAAACTTATTTTGAAAAGGTTATCCCCAGCATCTAATGAAATGATGGTCATATCATCCACTCAACTGCTAGACACAAAAGACACAGCAACACAACAATTTGGTTTCCATCATTAACAGATAGCATCTGTATACAGAAATAAAGCTTTGGAACCATGCAGTTCTATGACAGAGTCTTAAGGTTGTATGTGTGTGGGGAAAAAGCTCACTTAATTCTAGCTCTTGCTACAGAGGTATTTTTAAAGTAACACAATGTCAAAGAGGGCTAGTGAGGATTCTTGTATTATCTATACAGAGTGGCAACTTATTTCAGACCAAAGCACTTTTCATTTTTTTAGGTACAATATAATTGAGGAAGGGTTATCTATAAACATACACTTTCTTTGGGATAAGCTAGACTTTGAATTCCAGTGAGTAATTCACCTACAGGCAAGGCAGAGGGGCTAGAAATTATAAATTTGTCAAACTGAATCCCAATTTATCTTTTAGCTTGAGTCACTTGCACTTGTTATACTTAATTCTCTCCTTTGTTTGAACGATTGAAATCCAGCCACCATGTTTAAGTTTCAGCATTGCACCAAGTGGCTGTGGGCATGCACATGTTATAAATTCGTTGGCTATCTTTTGGGATGCTTCAAGGCTCATCCCTACTAATTTATGGTTGATAGTTCTAGACATAAAATCTTATCACTGGCTAGTCATGGTGTTAGAGCGTTTGCATAGCACGCAAAGCCCTGGGCTGTATTCCCAACACCACCCACAAAAGTTCATCTTTCTATGCATTTTTATGACTTAGAGATTCACAAGGGAATGTCCACATAATGATGCTGGTTAAATAGTGAAATTAGGGGGGTAATAAGGCTGAAGTGGGCATTCTTAACTATAAAATGAATGTATGCTTACATTTCCTATTGGCTAAAACCAGCTACTCAGATTGTCAGGGTGTTTGTTGTATAGCCATACAACAAACTGACTTAGCGATCAGAAGCTGAGGGGAAAATAAAAGTACTTTTTAGCCAACTGGCCCTGAGCTACAGGATACATGTAAGGCTTGGGTTGTTTGTGGCTTTGGTCTGTTTTCTATCTTTCTCACTCTCTCTTCCCCCCTTTTTTTATTTTTGCAGTCCTGGGGATGGAACCCAGCACTTCACTCATCCAGGCAAGTGCTGTACTAATGAGCTATGGCTGCAGATCTAGGTATATGTCTCCAAGAGTGTTAGCAGTGTATGAAAAGTAACATTTCACAACAACTCCCCTTAGCCTAGGATGAGGTTCCTCTTTAGTGTGAAAGACACCTGCCTCAAGATGGGAAGGATTCAAAGTGATGGTCCATCCCTTAACCTTTCAAACTTCCAACTTTGCTAAGCCTCAGTGCCTTGGAGGACAACCAGAAGACTCCTTGGCTATCTGCAAGTGTGGAGTGAAAGCAGGCAGAGTAAGTTAAATTGACATTGCCTTTCCAGTGTCTACCTTATGTAAGATTTGGGCTGGTTCACTTCTGTTTAGTTAAAACATTAACAATTTATCACTTAAATCCACATTAATTGATATAAGAATTAACTACGAAGGATGAAACCTGTTGTAATTAGATTTGAGAGTAACTACCTTGTAATATACAGAGTATATTTTTCTGCTTTCTATAATTGGAAAAAAGAAAATCTCTGCTGGGTACCTTATCATATATGCTTGAGCGTGTGTGTGTGTGTGTGTGTGTATGTGTGTGTGTGTGTGTGTGTGTTTACAGTGGGAGTTAATTCAAAAAGGAAATCATCCTTGCTAGTAGCCTTACGAAAAGAAGTGCTTTGTATTCTGACTCAGTGCTGTTAGGAGGCTCTGGCATTTGGTAGCAGTCTGAGCTTCTGGTGAGCTGTAGCAAGCTAGCCAGCCTCCACAACAATACTTCAACACGACGCTTGTACTAATTCTTAGAGCCTCAGAAAGCACTCTCACTAACTTTCCTCTATCACCACAGACTTCTTAAATTGTCAAAAGCTCCAAGGATTGCGTTCATGGACTATGTACATAAGTGCAAAAAAAAAAAAAACTGGGTCTCACACATTCGCACCCTAACTGAGACAGTCAGGTAACTGCAGCATATGTCTCTTAAACACTGTTCAGGGGCCCTTCTATAGGATCTTTATAGGTGGCTTCAAAAAATGAGTTAATCTCAAAATGTTTACGTATGCTTTAATCCTCACATATAGTTTATGTGAATAAATCCAGAAAATAGAATCTTTTTATAACTACAGATACTACATGAATAGATAATTTTGAATAAAATTGTGAAAAAAGGCCAGGTAATATCTATGTCAAGCTTCTTCTGGTGTCAAAATACTGTAGAATAACCCTATCCATGCAATAAATTCTTTAAACTATAAAGCCTGATTCTAGAATCCATGTGTTATAAACTTTTTTTTGGACAAAAAACTACATGAGGACACAAATTCAGCTTTCACATGGAACACAGGACTTCAAAAACATCATCAGTTTTCTGAGTTTTGAGCTGTACCTTCAATATGTTTGCAGTGTCATGAACTACATATAGCTTACACATAAAAGTTTTACATGCATAAATGTCTAAAGGTAGCCATGTTGTAGTTTTGTTGCCAAAGTAACAACTAAATATATTTAGCTGACATCTATCATTTGTGTACAATGCTAAATTTGTTCTTGAATTGTGAACTGTAGAGAGCAGTTATGGACTGTATCTATATTGAATTATGTTACGGTGTCAGTTTAGAGCCTACAGAGATGGTCTGAATATATGTTGTAAAAACTTAAACATTCTCTAACTCTCCTTCAAAATTAAACTCATTAGTTAGTTAGATATAAAAATGTAGTACAATGAAAACCTTAAAAACTAACAATAAGTAAAACAAAAACATGGCACCAATTAGTGACTTGGTACTCAGAGCCTGTATTTGTAATTACATTTACAGTTTGATTAGACTATCTGCTAAACTTTCAAAAGAAAAAAAAACCTAAACTCTCTTATCTGCTATTTTATTCTACTACCACTGATAGGCTCTGGTAAAATTAGGCCACTATCTTATTAAATCGACAAATCAAAACTTGGAATCAAATCTACCAAATGAATCAAAATAAAATCAGACAACCCCCTCTCCATGTCCATTTCAGTGAAATGTAGAAGAGCTTTTCTTTTCTTAAGGTGGAAAGAGAACTAAGTTACTAATATTCTTCACGCCACAGCCTATCCCCCAGACTGCCAGATCTTAGAAAACCTCTGCTGCAGTTCGTCTAAGGGCATCCTTACCAACACCAAAGACAAAGAAGATAACCAACTGGCATTCCAAGTAGCGCATGAGTGGCCTCAGCAGCCTCTTTCATCTCCTACAATGTACTACAGCTGCTGTCCCTTCCTCACACAGCACTGTCTAACTGCTCATGCTGTTTAAAATGAACTGAAGTACAAAATACTACGTTCATTTGGTTCCTGCTGAGAGTTGAGAGCAGGTGCTGGTTTCTTTCTGAAATGGAGATCAGGTGAGTTGAGGGTTCTCATGAGTGGACACAGCTGAGTGTCATAGGCCAACAATTATGGCAAGATCAAAATATTTTCGGATGCTCAGAGATGGACAGACAAGCAAAACTGATGGGCTAGCAAGCAGACTGCTTTCAGGACTAGATGAAAATTGAAGATTAATTTAGAAAAGACAAATGAAAAGTATTTGCTAGGTGTGGATTCATGCTCCAATTTCAAAAGTAAACACTGTATTGAAATAGCAATTGTATGAATCCATTTGATTTCATTCTAGTCCCTACTCATTGTGGTCTCCTAGTGGTTTTTGTAAAAACTGAAATTACTAAGCTCTCCTTAAATGACAAGTTTAGATTGCTTATTTGTAGATTTGACACATTTTATCCAAGTTTCAGAGTTCTTGCAAATTTTGGCAAAAGGCTGACAAGATGGACAAAGCCAATAATTTTGGAGAAATCAAAATAGAGGCCATGGTAAAACACAAAGACTAAAAACTTCTAACTAGAAATCACAACTGATTAGAATTTGGTTTATATACAAGCAATTCGGTCAATTTTTGTTTAGAGTCACTGATTCGTTGTGACTGGTCTTGTTAACTCAATTTATAGTCAAATGACTTGTCTCTTCTTCAATTAGGTCATTAGTCATTGCACAATTAGAGTGCCATCTTAAAGTTTCATTTCCCTCAAAACTCCTTTCAAATTGATCAAAATGTTCGAGTCTTGAGCTTGCTTTCTTAAACTTCACGTACATTGCAACTTTTAAAATGCTAACACTTAGATTATAGGGAACTCATCGCACTAAAAAGACAACTACCCTGAATATTCCTGACTGAATCTCTTCCTAAATATAAGTCAGCATTAACATCTTCCAGTGCTCAGAGCAACATGAGTACAACTCTACGCTAAGGTCATCATCCACATACATCTTGGTCAAAAGTTTAAAAAGTTAAACGAGATAGTATGTTGCACCAAACTGTCAAACTACAGAAAGTTCATTTTGCACAAAACATTCTCATATCCATTAATAACTACATCTAGACTAGCTCAGGTACATTCTTCCTGGAATTACGATGTTAGAAAACAGAAACATAGTGGTTCAAAGAGCCCACAGGTAAAAAGACAGACAACTCTCAATCGCTTAGTTGCAGGCAATAGTTAACAAAGGGCAGAGGATTAATATAAAAACAAGACTACTTAGAAATCACTGGTGACCAGGATTCACCTGGATAATTAAGATCAATGGGATACCAACCACCAGAGATAATTTTGCTTTTTAAAAATTCTGAGCCAATCTGATCTGCTTTGAGTTGGAGTCTCAAACGTTCCAAGAAAGATGTACAAAGGGAGAACAACTGGTTCCCATAATGGCTAGGCAGCCTTAGGCAAGCCACAGTCTGGTTCTCTGTTTTACCAACTGTGGAAAAAGGCAATAATAAAGTCTTTGCCAATGCCATTGTTCTGCAAATCAATCCAAGTACCTGTCTTATGGTATCCCAAATAGTTTCTCTTTCCTCATGAATTTCACGAAGAAAAACAACTGCTAGACATAAAAAAATTTGATTTTATGCTTTCCAGTGGGAGAATATATATTAAGTACAAAATATTCAATTTACCTAGGCTTTTGGAAAATATGTTTCTTCCCTCTTATAACAATAGTAATGTTTATAACTTTGTAGAGTAGAAGAGGTACACTATATGTCACGGAAATAGATGGATTACTATATTTGTAGATTATTTCCTAAGTATTAGTAAGAAGAATTCACACCACACCTCCATGGGCCATTGCTATTCTCTATTAACCAAAGGATGCTAAAACTGACTAATTTTTAAACACACACAAAGGTAAGTAAGTTCAGATGTGACAAAAACAGATTTGGTTCTGAGACAAAATTGGACAAATCATTGCCCCCCTCCCAACACAAAAAACCCTCTGATGTTAAACGTTTTGGCAGAGAAACACTTGTCAATATAGCACAAATGCTTGCTACTTCACTGCTGCTTTTAGAAAAACTGGAAACTCTGCTAAACTAAACTGAAAGACAATCGCAGAACCCTTTTCTAGGTCTTTTGCACATTCCAAGTCATTTGAAATCTCTCCCTGCCCCCATTCCTGCCATTTCCCTAAATCTGTACTCAGCCTCCTTCTGTGATCAATAGAAAAGATGGTCCATTTGGGGAGGTAAGGCCTCATTTGGAAACAATTTTCTTTCACCTGGACTGACTTTTGCTAGACTGCGTCTTACTTATTATTCAAAGAATAGTGAAAAGAGCATGAGCCATTTGCATTTGGAAAACAGCATTTGTGCAAAAGGTTACAATGCAAAGGTTTTACACACTTTCTGCCAGTACATAAAAACTGTCTCCACACCCACATCTCTCTGCTTGATTTTCAACATATGATTAGCATACCTTTAAACTAGTAAGTACCAGTTTCTCAGCTGAAGATGACAAATGGCTCAAATTTAGACACTCAAGCTGAGAAAAAGGATTCCTGTGACACGATAAATGTAATGGCTACTCTCCATAATTTTATACATGCTAAGAAATTTATTAGAATGTGAACGCTTGATTCTCAAATTATTTAAGAGGAATGGTTTGAGGTTAACATTTGAACTTTCCTATCGCATGTAGGCATGTATTTTTCTTTTTAAAAAATTTAGTATATTATTGACTATGCAAGGTCAGATCTACAGGTAAAATTCTATACATGAACAGATTTTGTGCATACTCAGAAATGAGACCTTTAAAATGTATGCCTACAGAAACTTACAGAAATGCTTTAAAGAGGGCATATTACCATGAACCTGTTATATTTTTCAATCACATATAGTTCTGTTCCCCACTCATGACATTCTAATTGAATCAAACACCATGTATAAACAAGAAAACACTATAGCATGGGAAAGCTAAGCAGAACCCAATTTAATACAATATACCAACAGAGGAAATGGTAAATGGGAAAAATCAGTTACATTCTACATCAATCTTATAGACTATCTTGTAAACAGAATAGTAAGGTAACACTTCAAAAACAGAATTTATCCACCAAGAGTATACAGTAAGCCTGCAGTACACTGTGCAAGTTCATTTAGCATAAATCATTACTGGAAAGAAGTCACAAAATTTTATGGTTATATTCAATATGGTAATTCATATCAGATGGAAAATTCATGTAATATGGATCTGATAATTCATATACATGACAAAGCTGTATGGTTGTATTCTGTATGCTAATTCATATACAATTAATCCATATTAGGTAACACATAGTGGTTAATTTTCTACTTGCTTTAGCATCTCCACAGATTTTTAAAATTTGAACTTGTCAACAGGTATGTGTTTTAATATATTGACTGCACCATGCTTATTGTTGTGTTGGTACAAGAGGACATACGAGAATACATATAGAAAGGCCACATGGAGTTTCTTGTTGAGAGATTCTGATACTCTGTAACTCTGCTGCTCAATATTTCAACTGAAATAGAAAACAAAACAAGAGAGTCAGTAAGAAGCACTGAAGGATTATTGAACAAGGTGTCAGGTCTCCTGACACAAGTTCTTATTCCACATCTATATATGAACTAATAAGCCAAGATATTCCCCACTCTGAATTTCAGACCCTCTGCGACAGTGGGCTAATGCAAACAATCACTAAACAGACACATTGCTGGGATAGTCTATGGGAGGTTCCAACGGTGGGCCATATTTAAGGTGTTATCTATATTATACCAAAATTTTTGCTCATCACCTAAATATTGGTTCATCTCATTTAAAAGACATGTACCTTCAAAATGTACTTCATACCAAACACCTTGAAAAGGTCCAATAGTAAACAAAGCATTACACTTTTATCTGAATATCTTATACCCTTGCAGAAATATCCTGAGTAAGCCATATACTATTATACAAAGTGACAGTTTTGATCTTCAAAGAAAATCTCCACACCTGGTACACATGAACATGATTATTCTCTGCCAAATACCTCATTTTCCAAAGGAATCAAGTAGAAAAAAATAATTCTTTCCTAACATATTTTATGTAAACTAATTATATTTGAATTTTCTTTACCTTGATGTGTAGCACCCTATAAGGGCTTAGCAAGCATTGGACAAACCTCCATTGTCATGCTTTCCCAAGTTGCTATTCCAAATAACACCTGCCAAATGATTCTAACTTCCAGCTCCTTCAGTTTTTCCATGTTGTTTTAAAACATTCCTTATGACTGGGGGAATCTGCTTATCTAGCGTACAATAGCTGGGGGCTTTGTCTGAAACAATATTAGGGACCTATTGCTGGGAGATGGGAAGCCAGGGCAGCAGCAAGCATATCAGATACATCCTTCAACCAAATGCCAGGCTGTAGGTGGGAGACATTTAAGCTTGCTACACTGACAATGCAATTCCAAACAGGTTCACGTGTTAGATGTCTAGGGTTCTTATGTATCTTCAACAAACATGCTCCACAGGAATAATCCCCTAGATTTACGTATGTGATGCTAATGGTCCCTGATCTAGGCAAAGTAGAGGTCAAGGGTTAAGGGTGGGAAAAGAATAAAAATTATTATTAGATCACTAAATTATTTTGTATGTCATTCAAACTTCAAAACAGCTGGAGCAATTCTACTTGAGGTACATGGGATGCAACACCTTGCGACATACAGAAAAGAGCCCAGCTTTGTATACTGATTCAGAAAGAAACAGCACTCACTGTCTTTAAAATAATATTATCAGTCAAATTCTGACAAAGTTACTTTTGTTTGCTTTAACAACAACAAAAAAATCAAGTTAAAGCTTAAAGAATTGAGCTGGGTGTCCTTGTGCACGCCTTTGAGTCCAGTATTTGGAAGGCAAAGGCTGTCACATCTCAGAGTTTTTAGGGCATCTTGGTCTACAGAGTGAGTTCTAGGACAGCCAGGCCTACACAGAGAAATCTTGTTGTGAAAAGAACAACGGAATCTTAAAGAATTAAAATTCAAATGTGATTTGTACTTTTGGCTGAAAAAAAAAATCTTGCCCCTTTGAAAAATAGAAAACATTGAGTATGTAAAGTCATTAGAAAAATAGAGCAACAGCTGTTATCACATCAAAAAGTTCATCTCTTCTTTCTCATAGTTCAGTTTGGAAATTTGAATGCACAGTCAAACTCATGTTATAAGCAACGTCTTTAAAGAAAAATGTTCCCTAAACCTTAGCAAATTCAACTGTGTAAATAAAAGATACAACCTACGAATAACATCTATTAATACTTAAAGAAGCTTACTGTTCTATTGGTAACTTCTACATCTGTGAAACAAACATGTTCCTATTCAGCTCATCTACTGATAATTGGGGCATCTACAGTAGTAAAAATATTGTAGATTACAATGGTGTCTTGGGAGAATTCCGTTTATTTTGTTCATTGCTTGAGTTTGGTGCATCAATAACAATGATTAGTTTCAGAGAAAACTTTACGTTTACTATTTCCACCGTGTCAACTTTGCAGAGCACAGGTTGGTGTGTGGTTTATTCACTGAATGAATGCTGTGTGCGTCATAGTTATCATGCTTGAAATTTATGCAGCTGACCGGGGGCAAGCCATGACTTTAATGAGGCGGAACCGGCAGCACTGTATTCAGTAGCTTTTGTATTAATTACCTCCTAATGTCAAGATTCCCTAAATATTGGTCATCTGCCTGTGACTCTGCCTGAAAAACTAAGCCAAATGAAAATCAAAACAACACAAACACATCTAATGTCTCCATGAGAAGGGATTTCTGATGTAATCACTGGGTGAAAATAAGGATGTACATTCTTTGGAAAGAAATATGATAGCATGCCTTTTTTCTCACCCAGTGGAACTGCAAGTTAGGGTGATGTGTTTACTAAATCAAAGTCCAAACACAATAACCAAAAAAGAAGAGGGGGTAGTAAAATAAGTTTTCCTCTTGATCAGGATGAAAAAGCATTTCAGACATATTCAGTACAGCATATACATTTTGAGGACTGGTGTGGTAGCAATAATTTGATATGGAATAACACGAATAACATCTGCTTACCAATTAACAATGAGTAAGCATGCTGCCAATTTAACTCTGAGATGAGTAGAAAACCACATACAGTACCCAAATTATACATAAAAAAATAAAAGTTCCACACCTAATGACTGGTCAAGAAACACATAAGCATATGGACCAATAAATCTCACCAATCCAAAAGGCATATACAGTGCCTTTTCAGCATGTTGTGGTTATCTAGGTCTGAACAGATGAAATAAATGGCCAAACCTGATTGCCTGTAGTTGTTGGAACGTAGGGAACGTTGCTGGCAGGTGGTGTTGCTGCAGACACAGTGGAAGGTGTAGCACCGTGCATCATGGGCACTTGCAGTAGGAAATCATGGAAGTGACACATGGAAGGGTGAAGCATTTATACAACCATGACAGATACGATGGAATGGGGTGTAGTAGATATTCCAGCAACAAGCCATGTGACATCATCATGATGGGTACACACCAGGGTGCAGCATGCAACCAGAGTCAGTGCAAAGCAGCACAGCATGGAATGGAGGAAAATTTCAAAAGAGAAAAAGGGGAAAGCCAATTATAGACACAATTAATGAAACAGAGCCATTCTTAACATTTTGAGCAAAATAACATTGTAGTGGATTCAAAGGGCTGAACTTTCAGGAACTAATGAAGGCATATGAAAAAAATCTGCTGTTACCAGGGCTACCTATTAAAGCTAGTTAAGCAGACAAGTCACTGGGTTGCACAGTCAAATTTAATTAAGGAATTGTCGACTGGTGTTTGGGTTCACTGACAAGTTCTGTAACTCGATTTTCTTGTACAAATGGCAGTTTTATGTGTACTTACCTGATCTGCATATAAAAGAACAGGGGTTCTGTTGATAAGTATGTAGTAGAAGAGCAAGTATGATGAAAACAATGGAGTATGTATTCAGTTTGCTAAGTTCCTTGGACATTTTTAACTATTTCAAATATACAAGTGCTTTGTAGTAAATCTTGCCTTCGCAGCAAATATTAGATCCCCAATGGCTAGCAGCTGCAAAATCTCTTTGGGGATGTTTTTCTTTGCTTTGCTACTTTCACTTTCAAAGCCTTTGGATGCTTTTCTAATTTCCAGATTATTTTGGAAAGTCAAGCAGAGAATTAATGTGTGAATGGGAAGCATACACATATAATGACTTGTCGTGTCTACCTCAGTCAAATTCAGAGTTTCTGACAGTGTACTGACAAAGTGAATGCCCTCCAAACAGTAACAGAAACTCCTTTTATCCATCTCTGGCTACTTATTTCCTACTGCTATCTTTCCTTGTCTCACGTGCTAATTCTAAAACCACTCATGTTTTTCTCATTGGAAGTGCAGCAACAGTGCCAAAACATGCAATTGCATTCAGAAGCAGAGCTTTGAAAGGGAAAGGACAAGGAGCAGCCCCAAGAAGCAGGTCACAAAATGTTGAAAACAGAGACACAGTTCTCAAACCTGCAGAAGTCAGTTCTTCCCCTTAGATTCATAGAATATTCCTGTTAGTATCAAGGTAATGTTAATTCCTACAGGGGGACAGCTAATCCTTCAATAACAGGCCTCATTCATGCCTTTGACAAGGTTGCAATCTTGTGTTGCTTCTATGTGGTCATCATTTTCCCCTTTCCTTCTTATTTCAATGATCTCACACATAACCTTTAGTCCACCAGTGGGGTGGAGATCAAGTTGTGAGAATTCTGTAAAGTGAGAGGAACTTGGGTGTTAGGAGATGCTAAGATGTGTTCTGAATCATACTTTTAAAAAACATAATTTTTCATGATCTGTTCCTGGTTCCTAGGAACTCCAATGGCTTTTTCATTTTCTTTTCTATTAGTGAAATACAAAATGGCTTAGGGAAGGCTACGAACTGTGGTGGTGGTGGCTAACTACAGAATTCCTGTGTAACTGATTGTTTCACTTGATGTTAGCCAAAAGGCAGAGAGGATGTGACTGGAAATTTCAAATTGCACAATTACCCCCAACTCACTTTTGAAATGACTCGGCTGTGCCTAATTTCTGGGCAGATGATGCTTCCTTCTTGGATGCTATAGAATCTATCACAGAACACTGCAGGATGTTCTAACTTTGCTTAAGTCACCCTTTCTCAACATCTGTGTAATGAATACATTACACTATAAGGAGAACTTTGGGAGGAGATTGTTTTATTGTAGTTTATAAATTCTACATTAGAAATTTATTTTTAAAATAATAGTTAGAAGGGCCAGAAAAAAATCATCTAGTTTCAGTATGGAAGGAAATATTTAAAAAAATATTTCACTTGCTATTTTTAGGAAAGAAATGAAAATGGCAGGATTAGAATTTAGCTACAGTGGCAACCTACTAGACCTGAGAAATGGGTCTACTTTGATTGCACAAAGCACCATAGGACCCCCTACGTACCAGAACATGTCCACTCACATCATTTTGTGATTTCATAGTCACAGCAGAAAGACGGTTTTAGGTTAGAGAAAGTGAGATTTTTTTTTTTTTTTGTACAAAACCTACCAAAAGTTGAAGCGGGAGTCATGCACAGTATTGGCCCTGTACACCGTGCAGAAAAGCGTGGAAAGTAAAGAAAAGAGAGATTTCATTATTAAGGTCTTATAGATAGAAGGGGACTTTAACTCCAAAGACAGTTTCTGCATTATTAGTTCATCAGCACACGCAAATCAGTAATCACCCATGCTCATAATTACAGATTAGATTTAAGACCACAGACCTAGATAATAAAAGTAATTCAGAGGTTAAATAAGAACTTTATGTTTTCTTTAAAGGAATAATCTCACTTAAATATTTATTCTAGGCAAATATACTGTCAAACTTTATTCATAAAAGGAAAACTTTTGTTTACTATACACATTCTCTTAAAGGTATGCTTCAGAATTCACGTCTTTTGCCTTTTGTTGTTGTTAGAGAATTAATCTATTAAAAATGTGTCCCTCACCTCACTGAAACTGAGGAGTAGTCTCTTTGGCAATTGACGTTCCGTTAAGGGGGTGTCTCAGTTAAATTAGCTTTAAGGTTTGCTATTAATTCAGGGAAGCAGATTGGGGAGATTTCTTGAACATTTATATACTTGAGTTTTGAGACAGTGAATTTGAGGATGGCTTCCCATCTAATATTTAGCTAGTCCAATCTTGAGTAAGTTTCTTGAGTATTTGGGATTATGGCCATGCAACTAAAACTAGGTTTTAATATGTGTCAAATTTGGCAAAACAAATGTCTAACTTCTATATTCAGTCACTCTAAAATTGAAAAGAAAACCTGGAATGAACAATGTAAATTTTTCCACACTCAACCATCCCTGGCTGGACCTTCTGGGCCACCAAAATAATTCTATAGTTATGAAAAAAAAACCCTGAAAAGTAGCCAAGATGGGGTGATCTGATGTAGATGGATATTGCATTGATTGCTGAAAAAACAGAAAGCTACTTCAAAACCGTATGGGTTTTCTCTTTTACCTTGTGGCATTACATATTTTTCTTTAGATTTGGAAGAAAAGTCTACATCATTAGACATAAATTGTCACTCTTTCTAAGTGACAGAAATATGTCAAAGAACTTCATTTTCATCTCCAGAAACTATTATATAAATGTATTGTGTTTGCCTTATAAATGGTGACCAGATGAGTGACTGTAGTCAATAACTGAACACTGTTATTTTAATGGCTCCCTTCACAATGAGCTAACTGATCAAGTTATTAATTTCCTGATGTCTAAGTATATAATGCTATTTGTCAGGCATGGTTATATAATTTATAAGTCTTATAAAATGGTTTTAAAGCAAATGATACTTTCATTTATTAAGGTATTTTTTTAAGAGAAAAATCCCACAACTTTCTGGCAGTGGTAGAGATGAAATCCAAGGCTAGACAGGCTTTCCATTACTCCACACATCCCCAACTCCTTATTTTCACTTAAAAATAGTTTCTGAGAGTCAGAGGCTGAAACAACCTGTTTTAATATAGACCATATATTTACTATAAACTTAAGGGTTTAAAAATTTCTGACTGTTATATCATTGTTATATGGACCACAAAATTTACAATATGGAAGGTGGAAAATTCTTTTGACCGATAATTACTATCTGTGAAATAATAACTAAGAGTCAAGACATTAGCTCAGATTAAACCAAGTGCATCAACCTGTAGAAGCACAAAGTCAAAAGAAATGCCAAAAAAGAAAAATATTAACATCTTTCTTCCGTTCATTTCAAGCTATTCATTTCCAAAATCATGTTATTCTAGATAATAGCAAATCGAAAGCAATAGCTTTACTTTACTTATAGTCAAAATACATAGTGACAGTCCCCCAACAAAGCCCTTTGGAAGGGGCTTTGCAACACACATACTTAAACTGTTAAAGCCCAGTATTCGCAGAGCTGTGCTCTCACCTGTCGGGATAAAAGCCGGCTGCGGAATCTGCATGTTAGCCAGAGCCTGTTGGCAGTGGAAACCAGTGGGGTTAAAGACCGGAGTGGCGCCATTGGCCTTGTCAAGGGCTGACCTCTTTGGTATCAGTTGAAGTGCACCAGATGGCAGGGCCTAAGGAGAAGGGACGGATTCATCGCTAGGATCAGGGAAGTAGTAAAAATGTACTCAGACCAAGAAAGTGCCAGTAATCTAAGAAACAGCCTGGGAAGCCACCACAAGGGTAGCCATTGAGCAAGACTTTCCAGGAGTAGTGGACACCCAGCAGGGCAAACAACAGAAAAGGCCTTTTAATGTCTCCAGTCCATAACACTTGGGGCAGGATGGGGCAGTAAACCTTAATAGAGAATTTTCATACACCATTAACTTCTCAGGTATGCTCATTTAGTAAACAATAGAAATGAGAGAGACAGAACTGTCAGTAGGAGAGGAACGGAGATTTCTGCCCATTAAAGTCCCGACATGGATGTAGTGAAACACCTGAGGTTTTCTAATGTTGACCTCTCACACTATGTCCCACAATTACTGTTTTCCTACTTGCTACTTTTTAGTGTTATCAATCAAAACTAACTTTTTGCCCAGTAATGACTGCTAGGCTAACTCAAAAGGAGAGGCCTTGTCCCTCAGTCACGTCAGGATCTCCCTGAAGCTATGGCAGCCTTTTGCCTTGATCTTTCCCTCTGCCTGTATCATGCCACCAGACTGGAAAGGTAACTCTGACCTTTGTGAAATCAGAAGCTACTTAATACTCCATCTTTCAAGTGTTGTGATGTCAAAGGAATTAAAAAGTGAATGGCGAAGTGCCCAGGAAAGTGACTCAGAATACAGAGGCAACTCTGCCATCTTTGAATATTAAAATCATATATTTTTACCATTTTCTAAGATCATGAGAAAGAGAATAGTGGGTTAATATCATTAATAAAGTTTTTTAAATAAATTATCATTAGGAAGTATTACCAAATAATTGGAATAAATTAGTCCTATCTATTCTAATGTATAACTTCGGCTATCTGTATTAAGATACACTCATGAGTAGCCAGTTGTTTACATATGCAGAATATTATATAAAGTAGGCTTACATGAATCATCTATTCCTGCCCCCCAAACAGAAAGCCCATAGTCCCAACCTACTCTTACCATTGCATTGGCAACCGAATGGTTCATCTGGTGATGAGCTGCCCTGAGTTTGGCCTGCAGGTGGGGAGGAGGATGAAAGTACTTGCATTTCTCCCGGGAGCATCGGCCTTTAATGTAATCCATGCAGATTGTCACAGTATTATCAGTGACTTCAATCATGGAAACATCCGTAGGGTGAGCATAGCGGCACTCACTCTCCCCACGGGTACAATTTCCACGCTGAAATTCACGGCAAACCTTAAGAAGGAAAAAAAAACACATTCATTTTCAGTGATGACTGGAAGGTGACTGCTTTTTATTTACCTTCCTAGAACATATCAGAGTCACATATATATCTTGTCATTTATGTAAGAAATATCTATGAAAGATGAAGGATAATACAAAGCAATATTCACCCTAAGATAAAGAATACAATTTCTATTCGAGAGGGTGGATCACGTTTTCTTCAAAGATAAGAGTGTCTATTTGCCTTACACAAACATAGGACTTTAAAGTATTACTAAAGAATGTATTTGAATCCTGAAGTTGACCTATCTATCCTAAATATAATTGTTTCTTTAAGGTTTGGGGTGTTTCTCTATTACACAGTCAACATGTAAAGGACATTAAATCATGTGTATATTCAGATTCCATTATAATATGTGAGCAGGTATTCAATTGAATGCCTACGGAGCTGACTTTTTAACAAATCAACCAGTCACTTACTTTAGTGTACAAAGAATAGAATTAAGGGAAAACTAAAGGATGCCAGTAAATCAAAGGCTGTTTGAAATTTCCTTTAAATTATTCATGTTTCATGAGCTATTTACTTATGAAATACATCATTTTTTAACATGGAGAAAATGGTTAGACATATAATGCATTTACAACCTACATTCATACAGCTTTACATTCTATAATTTTAGAATGTTAGGTTCATCTTTTTTCAGTTTATCATTCTAGATCAGAGTGTCTATTCTAGAAAGTAAAGATTTATGAGCCATCCCAATAATCCCACTCTACAACGCTCCAGCATAGATACAGAGAACATTTACTCTCAGACTTTCTACACAATGGTTCATTTTTGAACCATTCTGAAGCATTGTTTGACCTACTACACAACAAAATTCATTCAGTTGGCAGAGTAAGGTCCAATTGAAGTTTAAAAATGGTTAACATTCTTTCTCAGGCTCCTTAGGCTAAAAAGGTACTTGGATGTACTTATCTAAAACATTCAACAAACTAGCCTCTGAAAATGGTACATCATGTATAAAGTTAACAATTCATATTACAAGCATCTATATATGTCTTACCTCCAGTCTATCTGTACGAGTTGGTTTTGGACCAGGAACTCCTGACAGTGCCAGAGCTGGATTTCCAGAAATCAGAACTGGACCATTTGGAAAAACCTCAGCAGGAACCAGGCCCATCCCAGGATGAGGTATGTAAGGATTGAAAGCCATAGCAGGATTAGCTGCAAGTGATGGATTCATAGGAAAAGATCCCTGTGTTCAAAAGAGAGAAAATGAGGTATTATAGCTAAACAAATTTTTCTTACCATTTATTGTACCAGGCATTTTTGAAGGAATATAAGCCATACCACAATATAGTGCTATTTCTTTTTATTTTGGGGATTATATGATAACATCTTATTATATTTATTACATAATTATCCTATTTTTATATATTTATATCAGTATATAATTTTTCCCTTCCATTTCCTCTTCAAATCCTCCCATACCCCCCTTTTTACCCTCTTTAAAGTATATGGCATCTTTATTTTATTTTAATTGTTGTTACATGAAAAAGTATATATACATGAAATTATATATATATTCCAAATATAATTACCACTGTTTCTTGATTTTTTTTGCCTTTTAGTAATTCCTATATAGGTGCTTTTAAAAGAACAACTCTCTATAAGCATGAACTTTACTGGTAAGCTGATTTTTGGAAAAGCCCTAATTTAACCAATGCATGACAAGAGACACACATATACACACAAAGACACAGACACACACAGACACACAGACACACAGACACACAGAAATTTCTCTTAGTTTCCTTAGCCTTTGCCATGCCTTTAATGGGCAGAGGGGTACGGTTGGTGTATTCCTGAAAACTCCTTTCCTCCCACCTTCTCCTTCCTCTTCCCAGCTGTAATTGGCTATAAGGCTGCCTGTCCTGCCACATGTCCCAATCACCCAATAGTGTCCCACCCTTCTTTCTTTCCTTAGCCCAGTACTATTTATGGAAGATGTGGAAAAACAAAAGGGTAATTTAGGAAAAGTGAATGCCTTAACAGTTTACCGTCTATCTAAAATGAGGATATCACTGTCATTTTATTTTACCATTTTCTTTTGAACTCTAGGACCTTTTTCAGAAATGGATGTGACTAAGCCCAGCCCTTGTCTTTTCTAGGGACCAGATGACACTCATTGTTCAAAAGGAGATCCTAGAAATTCTACAAGGATTTCTGTTATGGAGGAAGAGATAAGATACCAGAATTATATGGTCTATAATTTAAGAGCATAATTAGTAAAGAAAAGCCTTAGAAATACAATGCTATTTACTGGTTTGGGTATGTCTGTACTTAAAATTCCTGGATTCAAAAAGACTGGTATGCTCCTGCCTTTAGTCTCAGGAATGGCACATTTTATCACTTTACAGCACTGTTTTCCAGTTCCCGACACATGTCTGCATCTTTACAATGTGGTCATCATTTCACTGATAGCTCTCTCTGACCTAGAGTACTGAATACTTACTGAGTGACTTGTAGATACAACTGAAGATATATTTCAAAATAAATTTGAAATTTAACCAATGACTAATAAATATTACTTATATATTTCTAATAGCAACTTAGTAAGTTAATTAAGCTCACTGTGGTTTTACTGAGTGCATGTGTTCTTTCTTGCATTTCTTTCACTGGAGAAATCAAACTGCCCCCATACATGCTAAATTGCAGTCAGAGGGCTTCCTCTAACTACAGGGAAAACAGGAATGTGTGGAGTCTGGCAGGGGCAATAAGTACAACTCCTACCTTATCCTCCATGCCTACTTTAAATTTCCACTAGCACAGCTGCTGGAAGAAACCCTGAAGGCCAAGTTGGCTGACATAGGACTGCTCCTGCTTCAGCAGTCCTCCTTAGGCAAATTTATTAAACTAACTGACTACTCTGTTAACAAGAACAGAAAGAATCTACCTCAAAGGAACAGGCCTCATTAGGGTAAGGGGAAGATACTTTAAAATGAAGGGACCAAACTAGATGCCAAAAAAGATGATGGAACACTCTTGGGAGGGGCTCTCCAGTTTGAGGACAAATAGCCCTGGGCTGACCAAGCCCAGCTAAGTCTTATGATGGAACAGTTCTCAGGAACTTGTCTAAGTTCTCACCATTTTCAGGAATTAGACCTTGACAAGTCAGATCTTACTAATTCAATGATTCATACTCATTCCACAATCAGCAAGAATCTTTGAAAGTAAAAGCTCCACATTACAACCACACAGTAGTCTTGTTTCCAAGTATTTGTTTCCTCTCAGACTTTTATGGACTTTCTCACTGAAGTCACTTCCAATTCTAAATACTTCTTAATTTTGCTTTTTCTAAAACTGAAAAAAACCCACTACAACTAGAATCTAGTAAACAAAGGCTGAGGGGTGGATGGATTATTTTCAGACTAAAAAAATAACATCTGTAATTAATTTTCGATTAAAAGCCAAGCTCAATGTTCACAAAAACTCTAACCTCTCTAATTTTCACTTTTTGCCAGGGGAAATTTTTCTTTTTAGCTTTTTTTCTGTTTTTTAAAAACCATTTAAATGTACTTAGGGTCTGTTATTTCTTCTAATAGTATGAAGAAAATCTGTAAATAATCAGCCTATCAAAAAGGTAAACCGATTCCTGGAGATGTTTAGTTCTTTTTAAAGATTTAACCACAAACTCTACTGGGTTGCAATTAGGTTTTAAAATTAGAGTTGTAGCTTTTATGACCATTCCATCTTTGAGTACAAATGCTATTCTATAACACTTTATTGAGGAGCAAGTTCTTCCAAGTGCGGCCCTGGAGCAGAGCAGGAACTCCTGAGCTGCTTATTTCTTTTGAAATAAGCATTTCTATGTTCTCAACACCACCTCTGCCCCAAGCTAACTATGCCATTCCTTGAATCTGAACCTTCGATGGTTTAGCTTTGACTAACAATCATGAGTTAAGTCAAGCAGCCTACAAATTTGTGCATTCAGTTGCAGTAACCTAAGCAACCTAATCCTGCCTCTATGTATACAACATCTTTCCTGTCAATTGAACTAACAGATCTATTTACTGATTTCACTGTGCTCCTTTGTAGACTTGTGTTACAGAAAGTATGGACATTTAACCTCTCTCAAACATAAGAATTCATAGCATTCACACACACCCACACACACACACCCCATCCCACCCCCCCCAGAGAGAGAGAGAGAGAGAGAGAGAGAGAGAGAGAGAGAGAGAGAGAATCCTTACTCATATATGTTTATAATTGCTACTTAGTGATTAGCTATGGGAAGATAATAGTCTTCCAAGGTAAAAATTTAAGAACCTAGCAAATATTCTTCTTAAAGGACTCTAAAGCATCTTTTGAATAATATAACAATTCAATAAAAATTCTGGCTCTTTAACCAGTTACCTCTTGATGGTTGATTTTATATCTTAGCTACTGTGAACAGTGGTCAATAAACCTGGAAGTACAGGTGTCTCTTTCATCAAATGGTTTGAGTAACTAGAGTCTAGTACAAATCTTGATAGTCTTCAGGTTCCCAACACATGGATCCACTAAGCGAGGAGATGAAAATGCTGATCACACTGATTAGCATTTCACATTGTATGCATCTATAAAATTATTGCAGTGTACCTCATAAATATGTGGGTAAATATGTTTCCATTTAAAAATTAAGAAAAAAGCAAAAGTTATGCCTTAAGTACATGTGTCTAGTTTATAAACATTTTTGGGGACACTAACCCATTGCTTAAAATGAATTATTCATCAAGTTAGCATAAAGAAATGAAAATTAAATGTTATGCTAAATCCATTGTCTCTCTAACAAAAGAGACCTACTCATTCTCAGTAATACCCAACAACAGTTACAACTATTGATGAACAGAAAAGATTTTAAGTGATGTAAATTATAGCATGACCTAGCAGCCAGAGAATAGCTATGGCCTTTCATCTCTGAGCTTCTATCTAGAGGAAGAAGACTAAGCATTTTCTTTTACTGAGAGTAAACATTTGTTAGCAATTTGTTGAGTTGATTTTAATACCAGAAAAACGGTGCCCTTAAATTTTATTAGCAGTCATAATACTGTCCTTGTATTGTACCTTTGAAGACATTGAGGTTGTATAAAAAAAAAGGTAAGCCTTTTTTAAAAAAATCATTGGGCTTATTGCTGTCAGAAAATTCTGAACAGCAATGAAATACATAGTTTTCATTTCTATCTTTCTTTACTAACTGTTCACATAGAGCACACCTGAATAACTTACGTTTCATAGTTTTTACTTGGTCACCTACTGAGTGATGTTCTTAAGGGGCAGAAGCAGTCAAAAGGCATGCTGCAGAAGGCCCGTATAATCTCCAGACCAGTTAAATGGTACTTCAACAATTATGAGTTATCTTTATAAACAAATGAAAAATGATAATAATGTTCGTCTACTCATCATAATTATTAAAAATAAGCCACCTTTGCCCTTGAGAGAGCTAAGGGAAAAGGTTCATGGTTGAAAAGGAAATACCTGTCCTCAACTACACCCAGTCCTTTTTAACTTTAAAATTATAGATGTCTTTGGTTAAAAAGAAACATTAAAGGTAGTCAGGTAAGCAAATGATAAGTAGAGTACAGTGACTATAGGGGCAAAAAGGAGGCCCCAAACCACAGTTCAGATCCACCCTTCTCTGGTGGAAGGGGAAGCTGCAATAGAGGACTAGGAGGAGAATTTCTTGATACAGGTCCATTATACAGAATGTCTCAGGAAATATATTATAGTCTTATAGCATTATATTTTTAATATGTACATGCATCCTCTTTAGTAGTAAGAGTCCTTTCATATCACTAAAATTCTTCATTGTGAAGCTGAGATTGTTTTTAAGTTTTGCTTTGTTTGAGAGTTTTCTGCTATGTCTACTTCTACTATATTCTACAGTGTTCTCTTCCCTCTTGACAGTGTAGACCGAGTCTGAACATCAGAAACACTGGCTTTTTAAATGCATTGGAAAATGCTAGGGAGCCACGGTGCTTGCTCCATCTGCTAAGCTTTCTTAATAAAGCCACCTAAAAGCTCTCAAAGGTAGATCTTCACAGAAGCAACTGTCAGTGCACACCTGTTAAACACAGTGAACAAACTCTCCTACCATAGCAAGCATACCACCTAAATTGACTAGGTGTGGTTTTTATTCATTGTTCAGTTACATGGAACAGAATCTGCTCTCTAGCTCCCATTCTCTGTAGGCTGACATTCCCTTTATCTAGGGGTTTATAATAAGCAAGCTATATTCAATTTTCCGAAGGCAAATGTGTTCTTCTGGTATCCTAGAAACAAATCAAAGTATGCTTTGTGGAAAGACCTGAAGTTCAAGCTAGTGATACAAATGGTTATTAATGTGCAATCACACAAACACAGGACTGGAAATTTTTAAACAAAATTTGTTCTTAGGACAAGTATTAAATTATTAGTAAGGGGTTGATTAAAAGAGATAAAAAGAACTGATTATAGGAAGAATACATACCATGGAAATTAAGCAAAATTATACATTCCCGCTGTAATATCAAGATCCGGATTCATATTAAAGAGATTTCTTCCAGATGAGACTGGTAAATTCACTTAAAATTGCACACATTAGCTGAATTACAACAGTTCTACAAAGCAACTTCCTAGACCATAGAGAAGCATATCAACCACCTCAGGATTAGATTTTTGTGAACACACTAGCTGTAGAAATTAATCCATATTAACTTGTTTCATCACAATAGCTATCACTAAATGAGGTAGAAAAAACAATTTCTAATTGTTCTCTGGGGATCTTCTATGTAATACTTATTATATATTGTATTGTATTCTGATGAGTCATATTGGCTATCTTCTTAAGCTTGAGATCTTTAAGTTACACCCACCAAAGAAAAATATATATATTAATGTATATTAACATATTAGTATCCATATATGTGTGTGTGTCTGTGTGTGTGTGTGTGACCTATTATCAAACTCATGGAGAATCAAATTAGAAAGCAGAATTGAAGAATGTTCAAACTCAATAAATGTATTACTCATTTCTTTTAAAACGGTTCTCTATTTGCCCAGCATGAGCCATTCTAACCATTCCTACACAGAGACAGAGAGGCTCTCACAGGCTGAAAAGAACATAGTTTTTCTCACTCCTACTTTACTCTATGCCCAGATCTCTGATTCCCCGAAACAGGGCATTTGACAGGCACTCTGAGGCTATATCTTGACCTTTGAAAAGATACCTGCTCTGGATTTATAAGACATATTGGGCTCATGTGTTAGTAACATCTTGTTCTATCCCTTGCTTATTTCCATACGAGCCTGAGAATGGTAACGGTGAGTTAAATACTTGTTTGCCTTAGTCAAACATTGACCAACATCTCCCTACCCTCACCCAAAGCTTCTAGCAACAATCAATTTATTATCTGTTCCTATGAGTTCAACATTTTTGAGATTACATATAAGTAAAACCGTGCAGGATTTGTCATTCTCAGTCTGATCTGTTCCACATGACATAATATCCTTTAGGTTAATTTATGTCATCTCCTTTTATAAATGACACACATATGTATTATATGTATAAATCATCACATTTATACCTTAAATGAATACATTGTCACCATACCACAATAAAGTGAAAAAATAGTTAAAAATTCCTTTGGTTTATTCCCATGTACTTTCCATATTCAATATACATATCTACCTTTCTGTGAACGTTATTCCCAATATCTTACTATCCAGATGAGTAGGGAGGAAACATGATCCTTCAGCATATAAAAGCCCAGACGAGTCCAACAAGGACTTTGCTCATGTAAAGTATTATGGAAGGCCAAATGAGCTCTAGGGAGCTCACTGGTTACATGAGGATTAATCAATCCACTTAATTACCAGCACTGACTTGGAAGGCAAATATATTTGGCAAACTAATAGTGTAGAACATAAAATCTATCATGCATCAATCTATCTAGATGTTCTGGAAACAGTATCATGAACAAAAACATCAAGTGCTCAAAAGTCTCCTGTGATTGGACTTAATGTAAACAGATATGCTGGATAGAAGGCTGGTGTGGAGAACAGTCATACAGCAGCCAGAATACCCCACATGCATTGGCAGTTCTCAAAGACTAGCGTAACTTACAAGAGATGACATCTGAGCGTTTTGGAGCATAAGCTGCATCTGCTGGGCGAACATGGCGGCGGCAGTCTTCTGTTGAATCAGATTGTTTCTCCCATTAATTTCTAGCTGCGACTTTAAGTGGGGTGGAGGGTGTAGGTACTTGCAGTTCTCTCGAGTGCACCGACCCTAATAGCAAAAATTTAGATAAATCTGTGTTTAATAATTCTGGTACGGTTAAAGAAATTATAGAGACTTTCTAAGCTCTTAAGAACCAACAGTCACAAGCCCTAGCCATGAAGTCCCCATTTTCTTTTCCTAACAGGCCTGTAAAATTGACACTCTTATTATCTTTATCTCCCAGATCAACAAACTGACACTAGTGACACTAGTAACACTAGTGACTTGCCCATGGGGGCATACTCGCAAAAATCTAGTTGTTATTCTTCCAGAACATTCTTAGTTGCTCTTTATTAGGAAAGGTATGCCATAAAATATAAGTAGAAATTACAAAGTGAAATAAAAATCTTTCAACAAGAGTTGCAAAGATGTAAAATCATCTGTTTAAGACTGGGATATGGATCCATATGGACAAGTAATTAAAAAAATTCAGGGAGGATGTTTAAGAATCACATACAAGTTTATTAATCCTGGATTCTATTACCTGGGACAGTCTAGGTTCCAAAGCTTTCTTTTTCCCCAGCACTTTATGCTAATGAGGCTGTGATAGTCTGAGAATAAATCTGTATGTCTGATGGTCATATGTTGATTATTAGGTTGTAGCAGCAACATCCTTAGGTCATTGAGATACTAAAGTTTGTCCTGGATTCTCATCATTTTTTAAATTCATAGTTCAATCAGTTTCAAGCAAGGATAATATTTAAATTCTATCGAACCATGCATGGTGACTCATGTCTGTAATCCCAGTATTGTGGAGACAGAGGCAGGATTAAAGCCATGAGTTCAAGGCTAACATAGGCTTCAGAGTGGGGCCTGTTTCAAAAAACCAAAGGCAAAACCCCACATGCCTTTGATGTCCTGTAAACGGTGACTCAGCTGCTGTTTATGTGATAGCAAAGAGTGTCACTGGACAAGTTGTTTATTGCAATGTCTTATTATGACCGACCACTGTATTCAACTATGAACCTTACACGAAGCAACTAAAGGCTATCCTGTTTGGATTACTAAATCCACCATAATCCTTTTGAGATAAGCACAACTGCAAGTAAACCTTTTCCCATCGATGTGGGATTCTTTGCCCAGCATGAAGTTACTGGAAGAGGAAGAGGAAGAAGAACGAAAAAAATACAACCTTTTTCTTTGGACTCAGAATGCAAGTTAAGTTATCTGAATTCCCAGGGGAAAAATGAGTCAGTTGACCAAGAGTTTTCATTCAACACATTCTATGCATGGTACTTATTTGCAATACTCAAGTGATACACACATTCACTTCATTTCAGTATCATTCTATGAAATCATTCCTACAATTTTATTGAGAAACATGGTGTGTACTTCAAAATGTTTGCCAAGCTACATATAATGCACATTTGAATGCACTGTTGCTGCTTTTTTGAAGTCTTCATTAATTCTATAAATATATACACACATATAAAATGTACTCGGATGATAATTGCACATATTCATGAGGTAGAGTATAACTTAAAACCTACTGTGAAAAACTGAAAGTACACTTATCATTTGCCCGTCTGTTTCTTCCCCTGGTATATTTATTTTTGATCAAATTAAAATAATTATCAAATCTAATAATAACCTCACTTCAAATATCTTTAAATTTTGTTCTTAAATTCTGGAAAAAGAAGAAATTATACAGATTAAGAGTTGGAAATGTTATTAAGCTAATTCTCCTGAATTCATACAAATAGCTTATAAAAAGCTATATAATTTCAACACACATAAGCACTGCAAGAAAAATTTCCCCCACACTAAAATCACAATCTCAGGGATCTCTTCCCAAGAAAACCATAAACATCATTTTACATATACTATATCTCTCTTAAACGCTGAGACAGTCACATGGATTATAATGCCTAGACCCTTCACCCTCCAGCAACACAAGTAAGGTCGTTTGGCTCAAAAACCCAGTCTAGAAGATGCATAGCATTTGGTGACTTCCACCACGGCATGGTAGCTTATGCTTCTACGTCAGTCTTCCTGCTACTCCTTCCAGACCCCAACAGCAAAAATTTCTCCCAAGGCCCAGGCCTAAATCTTGTCTCTTCTCCCATCTCATTTTTCCAGAGAAATGGAATTATTCCAGAGTTGCAGGGAGCCCCGTGATGGTCCAGATCTTTAATCCCCATCTATCTCTGACCTCGAGTCTGAATTTCAGGCTTTTTTATCAGCAGCTGCAGCTGCAGCTGCATTTCGGGCTCTTGGCCTCTAACCAGGTGGAAATACCTTACTCCTGACCTTTGCCTATCTTTCAGCTTGCTGCAGACACACATTCTGGGACATTGCGTCAATTCTATGGTTTGAGGCAGTTACATAGCAGCAGCGAGGAAGAGAACTCAGGCAGCTGCTGAGCAGGATTGCCTTGGGTTGCAAAGCCTAGATAACTTAAGACCATTGCTATTAGGTAGCTATGGAATAGGATTTGTAATCCCTCTGCAAAAGAGAAAAAGACATATAAATATATCTGTTGTATTCAGAATTCCAAACAATAGAGTGCCTTTACCCCCATTAATTTATTTATTTCAATAGAGCGCCTTTTGAAGGGAAAGAAAGGGAACTGATTCGGGTTTTAGCATTTGCTAAAACTTACAGACTGTTAACATCATTTATACTTCCTGTATTAGAAGAAAGGGAAATGAACAAAAGAACAAAAGGAGAACAATCTATCTGGCATGTTTTCTGCCAACCCAGAGAGAAGAAAACTGAACATATCTTTATGAATTTTTTTATTACTGTCCATTACAAATAGTAACTTTCCTTAAGCTTCTTTTTTTCAGAAACTAATGAAATTTTTACAAAACAAAAACAGTACATAGAAATAGAAAATAAAGAGAAAATTACAGTGTAAAAATGACATCAACTTGGGCTATAAAACCAAAGCATGATATGAAGCATCATGAAACTAAAAAGAAAAAAGTTATTAATCTTAGTTATGAGATTTTACTTGATTTATAAAGCATCCTTTTTTGAATGACAGAATCCATAATTTAATTCTATAACAATGCAAATGCATAGCAATGCCACCTTACTGGAGACTGCTGTTTTTGACACAGAAAGCTTATAAAATACAAAATCTACATTTTTTTAAATCAAAAAATAGATGAGGAGATCATGTAATTTAATATTCATGGTAACTGTAAAATACACAAAGGAACACTAAGACCCTCACGTATTTTATAAAACTCACTTCAGAACTCAGGGCAAAGTATTTATATGCAGAACATTTGATGATAATAAACTTCTAGATAAGATTTATTCCTCAAGAACTCCAAATTTAGATACAGGCTTTAATGTTTCAATTGGCACGATGGGGGATATAGCTGTAGTTTTTGACATTTGGTAACCCTTGTTTTTCATTCATAGTGGTAAAATGGCTTCGGTAAAGCATATATGGATAGGATGAGATGTGGATACGGAGGGGACTGTCCCAAAGACTGCTGCTGTCCTTTGAAAAACAATGACTACAGATTAGAAAGCTTACCATGAACGTCCCTGGGACTACTAAGCAGTCTGAGTGGGCCACAGGACACTCTTCCACAATGAATCCATAATATTCCAGTACCAATCTTAGCTCTGAAAAAGCAACCCCTCAGTTTCCACAGCCACCTCAATGATGTCTCAAACCCTCTACATTCTTATCTAGACTGAGAGTGTCAGAATTGCCATGTATTAGTAAGAATTAGACCATGTTCTGAAGGACTTCATAAATGTTAGGTGACAACATCCTTTGGCCTAAGACTCTTATCATAAAAACAGTAGCTATTGTTGGCTAAAACATGTAAATCAATTGCCCTTGCCCCTTAACCATGTGCAGAGACTTTTCAAAAATAAGAAAACTAGAGCGTGAGCTCCTTTAGGCGTGCCTCCATTTCCCTCTTTTCCTACTTACATTTGGCCTTAAAAACCTAACTCTCACCTGGTCGTCATTATGTTATTAAGTTAAGCAGCTAGCACAACAATTCTAGAAGGAAGGCAGGTTTTGCTGAAATAAGTGCTCCCACTCTGATGAGCCTTCCAGTTCCCTCTTTTCCCACCCACTGTCTGGGAAAATGCGACCAAAAAGCAGCAGGGCGAGAGAATGGCTGCTGACATCTGTGAACCACATCCGCATCAAAAAGTTGATAACAGACAAAGGAGAAACTTGCAGAGCATTTATAAAACCTCCAAAATTCAATCTATTGCCTTTCCCATACCTTTAGGCTTTTCACAAGTGAATAGCAAGCCTTTAACCGAGGAAGAAAAGTAGCATTATAATGATTCAAATCCTACCTAAGTCTTGGAAGTTATGAGAGAGTCTGTCAGCTAACAGAATACACTTGGTGGAAAAAAAAACTATGAAAAGTACTTTTTATGTTCATGAGAGCCCTGTCATCTATCAAAATAAGAAAAGGACCCCAGGAAGCTGAAAAAAGTACCTTCTGTCAGTTACTGTACCTTTAACAAAAACAGCTGTTTGCAGAATAACTTGCCTCTTCATATACATTTGGAGTTATGGGGGGGGGAGTGGTAGATGAAAAAACCTCTCTCAAATAAAAATTTACCCGAATTACCTTTTGAAAGACAGAGCCTTATTGATCTTCACTATCAGGAGCTAAAAATTAAATGTTAAACACACCACACAGATGATTTGTTCAAGAAGAAAAAGAGTTACTCGTTTTTAATGATCATTCGGTAAATGAAGGAAAAATTCCTGACCTGTGCTCTCCTATTATAACATATATATGCTCATAGACGTGGCTAATAGGGATAATCTGCATAATTTTCTCCTCCAAATAGTGTGTCATCAATCAGTATTGATGTACTATACCACGAATATCCTTAACATGTTGCATATCATCACCTTTATTATAAATTTGAGATGCTGGTAAGAAATCTAGAAAAAAAGCTTTAACAAACCAGTTTTTAAAAAAAATATGTTGAAGGCAAAATTACTGAGGCTGAACACAAATCACCAAGGACTGGACCAGCAATGTCCCCAGAGGTACAATTAACATCCCCTTCTTCAGACAATAGAATCCCGTTTTCCTGAAACAACCCGATGGTCCATTTCTCAAGGCCATCCTGGCCTCTGAGCAGCTAGCTCTCAAGTCCGAATAGGCAAGGCTCTAGGAAGAAAGGAACATTTTGCTGCCTATCTTCTTCAAGAGAGCTTTGTAGGCATGATCTCTAAAGCAGGAAGGGAGGATTAGGCTCAAAGATTATTGTTCTAGACTAGGCCACTAAGATAATGTGATTCTGAGAACTGAAACATTTTAGGGCTGAACCGGACTTAAAGTAACATCTCCTTCTCAGTACTCAAAATGGAATCTGTTCAAATGACCACGTGTCTGTAAAGACTGTTCCTGAAGCCTTCTCCCCACCCCGACCCCTTATCTTACCTTTGTTCCTCCAAGGGTCTATTCAGGTTGCCCTAACACCTAGCACTAAATACATCAATAAATTGTTTGCATGCCTATCCCATGTGCCAGACTTTGAGTCTCACTCAGAGAAGACCTCTATCTTTCTCATCTTTGAATCCCCTCAGGGATGTATCTGTGCCTGGTGGATAGTGGCCACACAAGTTTGCTAACCTTTGGGAGGATAAGTTTCTAGAGAGCTGCACTTAAAAACTTCTCCCTGCTCCCCACTCTATTGCCTTTAATGAGCTCCCTCTTCTTTCTCCAAGAAAGAGAACAGTAGTCAACACATGACTGAGTTGAATGAGCTATTATTTCATTTAAGTCTAGAGGACAGTCTGGAAGTTTTCTCCTATGATTATGAACCCCGAGGAATATGTGACCACTCTCCTAGTAATTTAGTATAACTGAACCAGAAGTGATATGAATCCATAAGGCACACAGATATAACTCCCTAGTTCTAATCCAAAGAGTCTCAAGATCCCCCAGAATATAGACCCCACTGTATGACCAACAGGAATGATTAAAAAAAAAAACCCAGCCACTGATGCATATCTAATCAGCACCTGGGCCTGCCCAAGGGGAGCTCTGGATTTCTAGGGTCTGCTGTCTGTTTACCACAACGTGCTTCTCTACCTGCCCCACCCCTACGCAGAATGTCTCTAAGCGGGCTGTAGGTCAAATTCCCCTAAGCTACTTCGACAAAGGTGAAATACGGCTTTAGGAAAAGCACAGCAGGCGGAGCCTTCTTGTGACTCTCTACTGTACATATCAATTCTTAAGAAATATATTCCACCCAAGCTCAATTTAATTCCCAATAAAGAAAGATTTTACTTTTGAATCATCACAGGCTTGAATCTTTTCATTGAAAAGTTTGAAAGAGTAAATAACAGTAAAAACAAAACCCCAACTTGTTCACAATCGAAGCAAGCTGACCTCACGGATATCCAGAATCTACTCCTGCTGCTCCATTCCCCGCCAACTAAACATACAGTTTTTACCTTTGCTCTAGTTGAATATCTTCAATCATTTTAGATAGAATATTTACTGGATACTTTGTCAATAACCAACTCCTTGTGAATGAATCATCTCTATTTTAAAAATACCCAGAATCAAACTAAATTCTCAGGATAAAGACACACATTGGTGCCAAGTTATCCAATTCAGAAGCACTTCTGATGGTAAGCCTTCATAGAAGCTGGCTTTCACCGTCTTGTGGCAGCTAACATAAAATGTCATTAAATACAGAAAACTTAGTGTATTATCCGCGGGAAAAAAATGCACTTAAAGCCACACAATCAGACAGCTACTTGCTACATAGACTTTGTTACGAAACAATATAAAAGAGTGTCTGCCTCTGCTCAGCAGTAGAATCTACTGTACTACTGCTCTTTTACATTCTTTGTCTGGACACCCCCTTCAGCATCTAACACTGCAATTAGGAAGCCAAGACAAAAAGAACAGCAGCTGCCTGTACCCTTTCTTGCCTCACTAAGGCTTATGCTTTGAATCCTACCTAGGGACGTTAAACTTAACAAATAGAACTAAAAGAATCCTAATTTACAAGCCATCTAAGTATACATGTGCTACATTCAATATTTTATCTCGTAACTTGCTCCGCACCCATTCTATGCTGTGAATTGAGCTAAATAAAGTCAAAGCCATTTTACTCCCTTTACCAAAGGGCCCGTCTTGCGGGACCCATCGGCCCAGGATCAGCAAGCACACAAGTCACCCAGAGGGAATGCTAAGCTCCAGCTTACCTGACCAGCTGCAAGGAACTGAAGGAAGTTGGCTACTGGAGAAGGCAATTTGTTCACTCCGTAGCCCCTCCCACCATAAGCATCACACCAATCACTTACCTTGCCAGCCGCTCCACCTTCTCAGCCACAGAGGCAGGACTACACTCACTCTTTTTTTTTTTTTTTTTGTATAGTTAAGTGACTGCGCTGCCTGTTGGAGCTCCCTCTTTAGGTTAAGATAAGAAGGAGCATGGGATGAGACAGAGGATTTCTTTATTTATTTTGTGGAGCTGGAGGTGGACTCCCGTCCCCAGCAGAGCGCTCTATCTTCGAGCTACACTCCCGGCCTGACTCCAAACTTATACAATCCATTTTTTGAGCATGAAAATGAGGCTTTTATATTTTTTTAAAGGCTTTTCTGTTTGTGAGCTAGGGAGAGATTAAACAGGGAGGCCAACTTTCTTTCTTAATCCTGTCTGTGAACTACTCATCCATTAATGTCCAGGGAAATGAGAGATTAATGTCATGTTTCCCTCTATATACTCACATAAAGTTTATCCAAGTACATACTCAAAACACAAAATTGGAATAGCATTTTCTGTCAATGCTTGATTATTCATATTAAAACAAAGGAAAGGGCTGGAGAGATGGCTCAGTGGTTAAGAGCGCTGCCTGCTCTTCCAGAGGACCCAGGTTAAATTCGTAGCAACCACAAGGTGGCTCACAACTGTCTGTAACTCCAGTTTGAGGGGATCTGATACCCTCACACAGACATACAAGCAATCAGAAGACTAATGAACATTAAAAAACAAAAAAGAATATTTTAAAACATAAGGGTAGAAGGATGGCTGCGTGGTTAAAAGCCCGGGTTGCTCTTCAAGAGGACACAGATTCGATTCCTGGGGCCCACATGGTGACTCACAACCATTTGTAACTTCAGTTCCAGGATCTGACACCCTTTACTAGTCTCCACAGACACTGCATGCATTTGATGCGCAAACATACATACAAGCAAAGCACCCCTACATAGAAACGAAAAATACAATGAAAACAAAGTAAAAGTCCATGGCTAATTCTAATGGACAAATAATATATTCCAGGAGATGGCTATAATAGGCTCACACTGCTGAATATAAACAGAAGTGGCAATCAACTTAGGAATCATTCGGTAGCCACAGTCCTGAATTTATTTTTATTTATTGGTAATACAGAGTCTTTGGAATTAAAAAAGATTCAGATTTAGTAGGTTCTGAGTGAGTGAAATTATTCTATGCAGGGAAACTTTATACATCGATGGACATATAACAGAAACATTAAAGGATGAAGTAGAAAGACCCTTGAAAATAATTTAGTTTAGCATTTGCTAGGATACATACTACAGACCATTGCTCCAAAGCAGGATTATCAAAAACAAGGAGTCTTGATCTAAATAGTTGGAAGAACTGGCACAATAAATAAATAGCTTTCATAGAGAGTAAAAATATACAAGAATCCCATATGTCCTTCCGAAATCTGCTCACTCTTGCTCACTCGGTATTTTACAACATTGCTTAATTAGTAAAAGCTACCACACTGCATGAAATGCCCACCATTATCTCTCTACTGAGGGGATAGTGAAAATACCAATCAAATTCATTTTCCTTGTGCTACAGATAAACAAAATAAAGAGAGCAAACTAGAACTCATGGCACAGTATAGGCCAGGCTTGTTTTGTTGTTGTTTCTGTTTTATGTTCACTTTCATTTCCATCCTAAATCGAAAAAGTGATTTTTTTATTGCAATATTTTTTGTTGTTGTTTTGTTTCTGCTTACATGGAGTCTCCTCAAAGCTAACAAGATGGGAGTGTTTTACTTTGATTGCTACAAAACAGTATTCCACTATCATTGTCCCAGACCCAGGCCTTTCCTCCGTTTATCAGGAATTCCCCCCAGCGTGCTCTGGCTTTCTTTTCTGTGAAGGCTTACTCAGGCCAGAACTGCAAGTCACCTCTGTCAAACTGGCTTTTCTACACTGGGACTTCTTTCCCCTGGAACCAAGCCAGTTACTCGAGGTTTTCCATGACTTAAGGGTCTCAAGTGAGTTTTAACTGTACTAAAACTCAGGAAGTAGGAAGGTATTTGGCAATTCTCTAGATTCCTATGAGATTTAGTTATGTGCTATGCTTAAACATTGGGGTTTCCATTTAGCAAAATTAAATTTCCTGCCTCTATGTGAAACACAAGTTTCAAACAAGGATTTAATTTAGATAAATATCTTCCAAACATATAAGAAGAACATAAGATGAGAAAAACGCTAATTATTGTCTGAACAATTTTTAAAAGTTAGTTTTACAAGACTCAGCTTGTTATCAAAAAGTTTGATAATTATGTCACAAAATACAGCCACCTTTCGATCCACACAAAAGTTATATAATGGGCACTATGATAACTTACTACTGCGTTTTAAAACTAGGAACATAAAGATAAAAATCAGGTGCTCTTGTGCTAAAGATAAACACTCCTTCAGATAAAGAAATTTCAGAGCACTATATAAAAATGTTTACAGGTTGCTAAGTTTCTCAGAGTGAGATCATGTTACAAACCTCAGAAAGAGACAAATGACATGACAACTAGAGTTCTCCTCATACTCTTATCATACTTCCAATTAATAACAAAAATGTAATTTCCAAGCAGGGAGTTAGGCTTGGTAACACAGGCCACCTCTAAAATCTTTGGCAGTATGAACTAAGTCACACTTCCTTAGTCATTTCATATATATTCATCCATAGTAGTCTAAGTCATTATTTAAGATTTATTTAAAAATGTAAGATCTAGAGTCAAGACAGTTTAGAGTGTCATACAATTTCAAGAAAAAAAAATCCAAACCCTAAGTGTACTATATTTAAATAAAGTGGTGTTTTCAGCAAAATGTGTCTGAAATTCATCTAAAACTTAGGTCAGTTATCTTCTATGTTCTGTAGGAAAAGAAAAGAACTGATTTTGTCTTACCTTAACACCCACCAACTTTCTTCAATTTCTTATGAATTCAGAGATACATATGTATTTCAGAGATATAAAGTGAATCAACAAAAAGCCCTAAATGAGACTATTGCCATAACTTTCTGAAAAAGTGTGTTTTAAAAGGACCCTCTTCAAGCCTGGTTTAGTAAATACAACAATCTCATTAAATAACCTTCTGCTTTTGGTGAGCTTTTAATATTTGACAATGATGAAACTGTTCCTACTAGTCAAAGACCTAAATAAGGGCATCTCAAACAATATAACTAGAACATGGATTAGTTTAAGTAAAATAAAGAGATTAACGAAGGTTTTATGTTTTAAAATAAATCAATCCTTCAGCCACAAATGCCTCATGCTCTTACAGAGAAGAAGTTGAAATACTATCATTGCCAAAAGATGTGTATCTCCAAATCTCAAACAAGGGGGAAAATTAAGCAAAGCAAAGAACAGAGAGAATTGATTAGCTGTATTCATTCATTCATTCATTCATTTTTTCTTTCCAACTTTTTTTTGAAAAATCAAAGTATCTTTATTTGAAGACGATGTGATTCTGTACATAAAGATCCTAAAGATCCCCTTCTACGGATGCTGAATACCTTTTACAAAGTAGCAGAATATAAAATTAACATGCAAAAATCAGTAATAGTCGTGTAGGCAAATGGCAACTCATTAAGAAAGAAATCAAGAAAGCAATACCATTTGCAATAAATTAGCTGTTGAAATACATCAGTTTTACTCCCAAAGTAACTTAAAAAGCTGGAAGACTTATAGAAGGATTGGTGTATTTGTAAGGACGAGGTATTTTTACAAGGTGAAAACTTTATATTCATCACAGAAAGGTGTCACCATGCTACAGTGCAATCTAATCTGTACTTTATTGAATGGAGTCCTCAACTTGGGATAGAGCAATAAAAATAAAACAAATCTACCCTAGGTATATTGTGCCTTCCTTGTCAATCAGGATAAAATTTGGAAAATGGGACTTTTGAAAAAAATTAAATGAGTTCATCTGTTTATACTTTCTATATAAGGTAAGTCAAATTCCAGTCTAGAAAATATCTCATAAAGCCAATAAAGTAAAATAAGCCAAGTAGTGTAAAAACATCAGTATGCAGGTCTCACACATGGATTTTTCTACTAAAGGTAACTGGAGCATCTTTTTTTATCTTATCCAATTTCACATTTTGCAATGAGTTTGTTACACACTAGATTCTATAAGGACAAGGGAGTGCTGAAGTATTTTTACTATCCATAAGGATGCTGGAGAAAAGTTGTACATACAGTTTTAGCTTAGGTTACTTGCCATGTGACTTTTGTAAACAAACGTTTAGGCTTTCTACTAATTCCATCCCAACAAAAAGTCATTTGAAGGATTTATATGATAATGTGAACTGGTTTAATTCTTTGGGGGGGGCAGTGTCTTACCATATAGCCCAGTCTGGCTTCAACTTGATACACACACACACACACACTCACAGAGGGGGGTGGAGGGAGAGAGAGAGAGAGAGAGAGAGAGAGAGAGAGAGAGAGAGAGACATCCATATCTGCCTGAAACTCTTGACCTTCCTGCCTCAGCTTTGGAATATTGGGATTATAGATATGTGTGCCCCACCTAGTTCGTTTGCATTTTTTCACCATGTGTCCATCTAAGGTATCTGCCTTCATTATTTATTTACTATGCTAGTCAAAGTGTTATAAACATATTATTTCTTTGACTCTTCCTAGTAGTGAGAATTGAAATATAAAAGGAAGGAAGTGCCCAGGCTGACAGAGATAACAAGGGAATAGAATGGGGACTTCAACCTAGGTCTTTTTTCCTAGACACAGGTCACATTCCAAAGACCGAGACACCTTATTGCCTTCTAAACTTTGGTAGAGATAAACTAAGGATAGTTTAATAGATAATTTCAAACAGTTCTACCAGCTGAATCTCCATATTCCCTCTAGCAAGGACTGAATATTAATTAATATTAGTTACAGCCAGAAATGATTTAACATACAAATATATGTAGAGTGAGAGATATTCTATTAAGTACATAGATATTTAGGGTGACTAAAAATCAATAGACAAGGTAACTGAATGTTGAATATAGTCTTCCTCGGGAGTAGTGTCTCAGTGCTTAATAGTACTTCTTGTCATACTTGATGCCCATAGTTTGATCTCTGACACCCACACTATAGGAGAGAAATGACTCGTGCAAGTTGTGTTATGACTCTCACACGCACACTATAGCACACATGTGCACAAGGACATACATATAAATAAATGTAATTAAAAACTCATTTTCATATAGTGCGGTAAATATCGGTGTGCATGTACTCCTATGGTATGCTGACTTGAGTCTTTTGATATATGCCTTGTCTTTGGTTTGTTGATAGGTCTTTTTGCTGCATTCAATAATGGCTGCACCAGTTCACACTGCCACCAGGAGTTTGTTCCTCTCTCTGGTCCTCATCTCAGCCACCTGTTTCCTTGATGGGAACATTTCTGAACTGGATGAGATGTGATCTTAAGGAAATTTTAATTTGTGTATCAGATGGCAAAAAAGGTTGAACAATTTTTCAAATAATTATTGGCTATCTCATTTCTCCCTTTGAGAAACAGACCATGATGATGGGGGAGGAAGAAATCGGAAAGGGAGGGACAGAGGAAAACAAGAGAGTGTAAGGGAGTATAAGTGACCCTGAAGCAGACGGAAGGACTATCTGTGGGAACAGATATCAGTGGGGAGATGGAGAATAGGAGAGGATAGTGGGAGGAAGCAAAGAAAAAGCATTGTCAAAAGGAAAATGTCAAAAGGAAACTCATTATTCTATAACCTCCATAATTTCTCTCAAAGTATGCACTCCAGGTTCAGAAAAAAAAAGATTGTTTCAAAATTAAGGTATAGAATGGTAGAGGAAGACATTGGACATCAACTTCTGGCCTCTGTATGCCCATGCATGTACGCATCCAAAACACACATACGCACATACACAAGCACACACACACACACACACACACACACACACACACAGGTTTAAAAGAGAGAGGGCTTAAAAACATGCAGCAACTAGTCAACCACTGAAAGAAAAAAGAAAGTCTTCTATCTGTCAGGATGTGGAATGATTCTTTTTACACAAGTTTCAGGCTTCTGCTGGTTTATTTGGGGGAAACAATGTTAACTTTTCAGGAGCTTGAGCCCTGACCACTAAGACCCAACAAAAGGGAGACGTCAGCACAACCCTACCGGGAGAGAGAACTACTGGAGAAAGTAGCATTTTGTGACCATTCTTATCACCATAACGGAAGAAGCTGAAAAATACAGTGTTTTCCTTCTGGAGCAGGCTTTCTGGTCCCAAGGGTTTGAGTGCTGTAGCTTCCATATTATCACAAAGTGATAAAGCTTGGAGGAAAACTCCAAAAAGGACAAGTTCAGCCTGGTTTTGAACAGAACAGTGCAGATTGTTCTGCCATATTCCATTCCTTTCAGATCAGAGACAAAGGACAACTCAAACACAGTACATGCATACCATCTCACAGAAGCCTTCCGCACCAAAAGCTCAGTACCATGAATGTGATTTTCAAATATAAATGAGTAAGTGGCTACATCATATAACTATATCAGTAATGTACACATCTCAACCCTTCAATTTGTCCTTTAGTTCTTTTCCACAACTTTTAAGACATAGAGTGCTATAGACATTTGCTGATGACAAGACTCTAGCGCACATAAGTGGCAGAACAACTGACGGCACAGAATGAAAATAGTATGACAGAAAAAACTGTGAACAATCACAAATTCAGTGTGATGAGAATCAACCATTTAGAACTAATTATTTTGGTTTCAATCTGCAATATTCATCAAAAGGGTCGTGAATGAAAACTTGCTATGCAGATAGCAACTCTACTAGGAGGTGCCATAAACTTTACAATATTAGACCCAATTCTGATCATTTGGAATACTGACTATAAGTTCACTCCATCAATCCATCTCCCTTTCTCTTTCTAGCTTTATCTCTCTCTCCTGTCCCCCCCTCTATCTATCTCTCTATCTCTATTTTCTTCTAGACTAACAGGAGCTGGGCAGCTTTCCTTTGTCACAAGCTTTCCAATCATAGGACTTAACAGGTCTCAGGATACATAACAGACAAAACCCTCTGAAACTGTACACAAAATACACACTTTCTTCTTTTCAGGTATTTTTGTCATAGCAACAGAAACCTGACTAACAGACTAGTCATACTTCAAACATAGATTCACTAAACAAAGAAGAAATGCATTTTAGTATGAATGCAGATTCTCCTGAAAAGAACACTAAAGTGGAATCCAAGTGCACCAGATTTGTAATTCAAATTCTGCTAATTAACTTTTCTACAAGTAATTCCTAATTCCATATACTTTATAGGTTCCTTGAAAGCCTATAGGGATTTGGTAAAATTTATTATTTTTTAGAAATAAAATAATATCATATCAAAATGTATTATTATTTTTAATAAAACTAAAATACTTGCTTACAATTAATCAAAGATAGTCTAACAAATTACAGCTATTTGTATCATTTTAGCTTTCTATTGGAAGTAGTGCATTATAGTTTACTTAATACTTGATTACATAAGTAATATAAACCAAGTGCCTAGACAAATAGTTTACCATAATGTTAAAAAAGTGAGATGTCTCCTATGAGAACTGGTTGTTACTGTTAAGCAACTGTTACTAACACATCTTAGTATTTCAGTGGAGGAGCAGAAGATAAAAATGCAGACTCACATATTATTCTCATTCTCCTAAAACACTTCAAACAATCTCTGTTCTCTCCTCTTCAACTGTCAACAAACCAGCACTTAAGAGACTAATTATTCTCCTAGTATTACAACTATCCTACATTATGATTCCTCAGTAACGAAGGCTAGAGTGTACCTCAGTGGCCAAGCACTTGCCAGCGTGCCAAAGACTCCAGGTTCTAGTCTCAGTACTCAGAAAATAAAACAAAAACATTTGTGAAAACTAACACAACAGAAATTCATATTTGAATCATAATAAAACATAATAAAGTCATCTTTCTTATACACAAAAGCATAGAACATCGCTGTCTTTGATTGACAGTTCTAGCATTATTGTGATCAATGTTATATTTCATTTATAACGTGTTAAAAAGATAAAATCAGACAAGTCATGAATGGTTTCTCATTAGTGTGAAGGACAAAGCAATGAGGAGATTGTATAATAATAGTAAATAAGAAAACAAATAAACTGGGGAGAGATAGTGAGGGAGGGAATGGGGTAGCCTGATGAACATATGTTATATACATGTGTGAAGGGCTCAAATAAAACCTTTGTATCCCCAAAAGAATCAATTGTGAAAAAAGATGCTAATTGTTAAAATACCAATGATTATACACAGCAAAGGGATTTTAAATAGTATACAAAGTAGGTAAATAATAAAAGTTGAATCTCATTTTAAATCTGGTAATAAAAGAGTCAGTTCATTTCCCATTTTTCCTATCAACAAGCTAACCTTTTGGAAGCTAAACTGACTCATAAAATGTAAAAATGCTTAAACACACACATGCATGTCATATGTATGATATATACACATACACATGCATATATCGTATATAAACACACACCAATTTTGCCTCACATTTCTGCTTATGAAATTTTGTATTTGGATTGTGCATGTTTCACAATCCTGACAATAGAGCTTTATATACAGAAAGTCACTACTCTTTCTAAAGCATTATAACAGACACATGGCTAAGATCATTTTACTTCATTTCACTTTCACATATTTGTCCAACCATATGCTTCTTGGCTAATCGCCTCCACAATATTCCATGAGAAGTTTCTATATGATCCATCAAAATGAAGTTCTATGATATGTTTCTGCAGCACTGAAACATTACCTTGAATTGTTAAAATTTTTTTTTCTCTAAACTAAGGCCTTTCAAATATTTGTGTTCATCAGAATCATTAGGAGGGTTTCTTGAAAACAGAAGGCCAAGCCTGGCCTTTTGATTGTCTTCTTCAGCAAGTGTGGGACACAGCAAGAGAACTCATACCTCAAGTGCCCAGATAAAGGTAGTCTGTCACCGTACTTCTGTGAACCTCTGCTCTCAGGGAATACTGTTCCATTTATCAAACACTAGATTTACCTCTTTACCAGGCATCTTTTCCTGTTGCTGATAATTCTATTTCTAAAAGGCCACAGTGAAGAGTTGCCCATTTTTCCTCCATGACTCTGACATCAGTAATGGTGCTAGTAGTGATGTACACAGAAGCCAACGTAGATCACAAAAACGAAAGATGAGCCTTTTCAAAGTTACTAGGAAATGAATTCATTTTCTGATTACAAAAATAGGGCTATTAGTTATAATGGCAAGTAAGTACATGAGAGCCCTGGCTCCACGGTGAGTGTATTTGCTCTACAAGCTTTGCCAGAGTGTTTTTCTGAATGTTTGCTAAGGACTCAAATGGAACTGAAAAAAAAAAAAAAGACCTCCCCCAACCCCCAAGTTCGCCTTAAATTCATACCTTCACTGGCTGCAGAAGCCCTAGTCATTTGAAAACATTACTCCTCCTCTTCATCCCCCAGAAACACATTTCTGGAAAATACGAGTTAAAAGCATTTGCTTGCTTTTACCTCAAAACAAACAACCCAATGCTGACTGCAGTGTCTCGATATGGATAATCTAAAGCCGAGGATCAGCAGATTCCTAACTTTCAAAGCAAGTACTAGATACAAAGTTCATCTGTAACCTTGGCGACACAAAGATCCTGAGAGCTCCCTGGCTGGCCAGTCTAGCTGAAACTGCTAGCTTCTTGTTCAAGGAAAGACCCTGTCTCCAGGCGATAAGCCAGAGAGAGCTAGAGAAAGACATCTAAAGTCCACTTCTGTCTCTGCATGTGCATACATGGGAATATTTATATGCATGCACTATACACACAAGCACACACATGCACTCGTGCATGTACACAGACACACACACAGACACACACACACACACACAGACACACACACAGGCGCGCGCGCGCGCACACACACACACACACACACACACACACACACACCATCCCCTTGCTTACATAGTGCTGGGTAAAGTACTAAGAGCCTTACACATGCTATATGCTATGGCTGTGCTACATTCTCAGTCTCCCTCTTTCACACAATGAAGAAAATACCAACACCCATTTGACAAGTTGCATGTATTTTTCTTTTGCCATTCTATATTAAGATTAGTTGCAGTTGCACTTACTGCACTTCTTCACTTTTACTTTAGACTGAAAAATATTTGTACTCAATATATGGAACACAATATGACGTGATTTGTGTATAAATGAGATTGTATCACTGGAAACCAATTTTTAAACCAAGCTGTTTAGTTCTCAATACTGGAATGTTCACAATACGATAACATGTCTAAATGAAGCCAACTAGAAGCTTAACAAACTATATAAAAATGCATGGATTCTTCCCATACTTACCTGCTCTGTTTCGATTTATACTGCTACATTCTTCCAAAAGTTTTGAAAATGACTTTCAAGAAAGGTATTTTTCCAATAGGATCATTACATTAGGCCTGGAGAGTATGTTTGATGCAGTAGGGATGACAGGATGTTCTTTTAAGTTTTGATAATTATATCAAATATCCCAAATCTACAGTAAAGTTCATGACTGGGCCCCAAACGTAAGACAGAGCTTTCAGGTAACCGTAAGTAAATAGGAAAACGTATTGAATTGCATTGTTTTCTCCCTGATCAAGGAAATCATTCAATACTAAGCACTTGTCATGTAAGGTCAGTCTCATCTCTCTTCAAACTGTAGAGCCTCAGGAAAAGCAGAGAGGGCTCTAGGACTTGAAGCCTATTGAGGGGTTGGGAATACAGCAGAGATAGCAAAGGTGATCAGGATGACTTTGGGTAGCTGAGAAACAGGAAGAGCGAGTTTGATGGGGAGACTTGGGGTTTCACTGAGGTATCACTCATAACACAGAATAGATGTTATGAGCCATCAAAACAAGGCATAAAATTTGAAGAAAAGAGCCTTGATTCTTTTGGCAGGTCAGTTGTCCATTAGCACATTCAAATCGCAGTTATGGAAGTCATTGTCAAAGCTGACTTCACTTGAATGCTACTAAATACTTAAAATACTTCACTTATTTTCTTCTTTGTTGAAACATTTTAAAAAAATATTCCAGGAACTTGACTCTGTTGTCTGTCTGTTTTTTCTGTTGCTATTTTATGTTTATTGACAGGGTCTCATGTAGCCCAGGCTGGACAGGAACCGATAATACAGCCACAGAAGACTCTGAGCTTTTGATGCTTCTGTCTCCAACTACCAAATTCAGGGATCACAGACACTGGCTACCATGCTCATCTTATCTTTCCTGTTTTTGAAATAAAGCAGAGTCAGCTGCCTAAACTGGCTCATATCTGGATTACTGGGGATTTCACAGGGCTCAGAATATTCTCTTTTGAATACCGAACATTGCTATCCAGGAATGGTCATAAACATGGGGAGAGTGTTAAGAAATTGTACTGACTTAAAAAATTCAAAGGCATAACTCATATGCCTGCCTAGATACCTCCATAAAATTATATTTGCAAACCATGCTCAGTCTTTTCCTATTTCTTTTCAAAGCAGTGTCTTTTTACTAAATTGCAGTTATGTTTAAATTTTACCAGATTATTACAAAAATTCTTTAAAATAATAGTTAATGGTAGCCTGACAGAAAAAGACTGAAGGTACCAATATAAGGAAAAAGTACACAAAATGCAACATTTATAGAATATCCAACAACATTTGAATAAAGAACAGGTCTTTGATTCTGAGGGATTGAATTTCATTTGCACAAATCTGCAGTTTACTAGCCTTCAAATCTAGGCTAAATGTCATTGAGTGAAGAAAGTTGGTGATAATTTCATAAAAGTTTCATCCATAAGATGTTTGTTTCACGAAAAAAATGTTTTTAGTTTAAAGGCACTATTATGTGCTAGTCACAAAAGGTTATAATAGTAAGACAGCACCTAATGCAAAACAAATAAAATAATAGAAAGAATAGGAGATCTTTACTAAAACTTCACTTAAAATTTGTTTTTGAGATGGGTATCAGTAGGTACCTTAGATTGATCTCAAACTCGTGATCCTTCTTTATCAAGCTCTCAGTGCTGGGACTGCAAGTGTGTGCCACTACAGTCTAAAATATGTGGGGTGTGTGTGTGTATTGTATATGTATGTGGTACATATGTACACAGGTTTGGAGGGATGTACACGTGTATGCAAGTATGTAGAGGGCAGAAATTGATGCTAAGTGGCCTCATGTATTGTGTGTGTGTGTGTGTTTAATGAAATGATCTTCACTGAATTTGGAATCCACCAACTATGGTAGGTTATCTGGGCAGCAAGGCCCAGAGATCACCCATTTTCCACCTCCAGTCCTGGGATTACAAGCACGTGTACTTGACTTTTTATGTGGGAGCTGGGCATCCCAACCAGGTCTTCATGCTTGCAAAGTAAGCACCTCCATCCCTCTATTCCCACTCCAATTTCTTTTTCTTTTTTTTTTTTTTTTGGTTTTTCGAGACAGGGTTTCTTGGTATAGCCCTGGCTGTCCTGGAACTCACTCTGTAGACCAGGCTGCCCTCGAACTCAGAGATCTGCCTGCCTCTGCCTCCCAAGTGTTGGGATTAAAGGCATGCGCTACCACCACCCGGCCCAATTTCCTTTAAACATTATTTCCTTATTTTTTGTGTATGGGAGTTTTGTCTGCATGTATGTCTGTGCAGCACATTTGTACCTGGTGCTTTACAGAGGACAGACAAGGGCGTCAGATCCCCTCGAACTGGAATTACAAATGGTTGTGAATGCTGGAAAATTGAACCCAGGTCCTTTGCAAGAGTAGCTAGTAATCTTATCTACAGAGAAATCCCACTAGAGCCCCAGCTTAAAAAATTTTCCTAAATGATTATCACTGAATATTATGTTAAAATATTAGTGTGATAAACCAAAGATATTTGGTCAAGTCTCCACTTTTAAAAGATTAAGTTACTGCAAATTAGTGCAAGCAATCTAATTTCCAATTGAACACATGACTTATGGGGCTACAACAAATTGATAAATGTACACCCAAATGGTTTCACCCTTGGCATTCTCTTACTGCTGCCATGACCTTATTCAAACACACACACACACACACACTCACACACACACACACACACACACACACACACACACACTTTAAAAAGTATCCTAGATTTCTCACAGCTACAAAATAAAGTCTAGAGTCCTAACTCTGTACTGTCTCCGTGTTTGCTGAAGACAATCCAGAGCCCTATGCATGCTAGGCAAGCCCTCAACCATAGAGTCACATTCTCCACTTGGCTCACTGAATTTTAAGCCTAGTCTTCTCCAATGTAAGCTCTATGCTCCAGCCTGTCCAAACTTAACACTCAGACGCTGGCATCCCCCTCTGACTTTGCTTAGCTTATCCTTTCTGCCTGGAATATCTGCCTATCCCTTCTTCAAAGAATACTTCAAACACCACTTCTTACGTGTCTGTGTCTTTAACCTCTACACCTGGACACAATCCCAGTCCTGTCTTTCCTGTGGATTCTTTTAACTCTGAGACAATACATGGCTTATGAGACACGACAGAGCCAACTAATACTAAGAGATCAAGTAGGAGTTACGTCTTCCATAATTTTATATTCTGAGCCCAATCGGTGTCTAATAAGTAAGATGTTTCAATAAACGTTTGTTAAACAAATCATGTCTTTGGGAATTGAATTCATATAGAACTTCTATATAACAGGACTTTCAGCATTAAACAACCCCTGACATTTATACAAATTCTGGTAAAAAACCACAAATAGTACTCCAAAGTACCTGCCGGTAGATTGAAAACATCCATGGTTTTCATGTTTTTGTTACATTTAAGACTGATTTTGTTTCAAAAGATTTTCTTTGTTTGATTGATTGATTTTTCTGTGCTGGAGATAGAACTTAGGTCCGCCATGTGTGAAACATGAGCCTTACTGCTGAGCTGCGCCCCAGCCCTTTGAAGGTACTTCCATATAAGGTCTTGTTTTTTAAAAATGAAGAAACCAAGAAATTGCAAAAACTACAAACTATGCTATCTGAGAAGCTAGAAAAATGTAAGATTATGTAAGTGATGAGCATAAACATTCACAAAAAAACCCCTAACTTCTGCCATTTGGTATTTTGAAATCTTTGAAGCAAGAACAGTGTTCCTGAAGATGTTAGGAATCCTCAAATTGTTATGTCAGTGTTACTATCATTCACAAATTGGTCCATGGACAAAGGTGTGAGGACAATGTGACAATGTAGTCTTAATCTCATCTCTGGGTAAAAGATTACAGACAGTACAATGCTGTCCACACCATAAACCAAAGCTTGATAAAGAGTGTGAAGTCACAGAGGAAAATGTCATCTGAAGCCCTAAACAGGGCTGCACACCTGTATTTCCAGCATTTAGAAAGCCTAAGAAAGGAGGGCCCAGACGTAGAGGCCACTCAGAGATATCCAGTGAGACTCAAAAACAAAGCACAAAATATCCAGTGAGTCACAAAACAAAGCAATAGAAAACATGGGCTACAAAAACAGCTCACCCGTAGAGCTGGTAGCTAGCAAAGCACTTGGCCTTTCAATTCCATTCCGTGCAATGCAAAAAGGCAACAACATATTCTGTACATTTTTGTATGTACAAGATTTAGAATATCACTACTATGTAGTTTGTCGGCAAATTGTGGCTGGCACACAAGATATCTCTTGACTTGGGGAATGTGTTGTATTTAACACAGATATATTACTATGGGCTCTACACTTTCAAATTTAGGGACAGTCTTCGCAGTTTGGAAACCACTCTCACTGTCTATGTTTACCCAGAAGAATATGGGCAGGATCAAAGGTTAATTTTTATATCAACTTCTAGTGTGTCAAAAATCAATTTCAGCGGGAAATAATATACATTTATGATAGAAAACACTCAGTTGAAGGCATATATACATTTAATAAATGCTTTTGACAAAGTCATAGCTGAAAAACTATTTCTAATGATGTATCCTATAGCCATATGTTCTTTAACCAGATACCAAATTATGCATGAAAGTAAATAAATAATACCACACAAGTGTATCATAAAATATATAATATTTAGTCTATTTCTAGTGACCATGTAGTTAATTCCAGATAGGGGAGATCGTTTAGAAAACAAAACATGGACAAAATGGAATCATTTACTGAATTTTAAAGAGAGCAATATCAAGACAACAAAAAGCAGAACTTAAATATACGTGTAATTACATCTGGCAGTAAACTTGACCTTGGGTAAAGTAGCTGTCAGTATAGGAATAAAAACACTAAAACATACCAGGCATGCTGGCCACTCCTTTAATTCCATCACTCAGGAGGCAGAGACAGTGGATTTCTGTGAGTTCCAGAAGAGCCTGGTCTATACTGTGAGTTCCAGGACAGCCAGGGATACATAGAAAGAACCTCTCTAAAATTAATTAATTAGTTAATCAAATGAATTAATAATAACAAAAGAAAAACCAAACAATGCCACAACGTCAAAGAGGATTAAAAATCCAGATTATACAACACTAATCGCTAAAACAAAATTTAAAAACCCAAACAATGTTTGTATAGCTTAATACACACAGGAAAATGAAAAGATGATGACATCACACATCTATGACTCCTCTGAAACATGTATGTCTGTAAGCTGAAAATTAAATGACATGGGATTTAGAGAAAGGGTCACTTTAAGGATGGTATAGGCAGAAAGTATATCATTTGGGGGAAAACAAGCAGTCAGTAAATGATATTCTGGGTACAATGCCATTTTCCTAAATAAACTACCTGAAAGTTCTAAATGTACATAAGTACCTGGTACCCACAGTTCACAAAAATATGGTTTAGAAAAGGACAGTATTTTCAATGACTTCATATAGCTATGCTAACAGAGACAAAATTATTTCTATATTGCCCTAACATGGAAGAGTTTCTTCATAACTGAGAAGCTGACATATAATACAGTTTAATTTCAGATTTTCAAGTGTCTCTTATCACATGGGAATGGTATAATCAAAAGTGCAATTAGCAAATACATTCCTGGCCCTATCCTGAGTTATATATCACCAGGTGCCCAATTACAATTTGGCTGCAAAGTGGGAGAGAAATGACTTTTAACTATAGTCCTATAAAACAACATTTTAAGTAAAGTCAATTAGAGTTGAAGGTTTTTTTTTTTTCACTCCATTCTGAGGCTAAACAGCACTATATTATTTCCAGGTGATCGGTGACAGATATCACCAGCTAGTCAGTGCACTTTACTAGTAAGTACATAACAACATCAGAGAGTATTAGGAAAAATCAGCCACCAATCTGATTAACTAACCTAACAATGCAGGGTTTGAGAAAAAGAATGGACCGAGACAACTCAGGGTTCTGATGCTTGGGAATTGAGAAAACTATCAGCATAATGTTAGATAACATTGTAAACAACAGTATCTCCTTTCTACTCTCCATTAGTGGAACAAACAGTATAAATGATTAACAATAAGAGTATTAGTTACGCATTATGGCTCATATCAGTAATCTCAGCACTTGGGAGACTGAGTCAGGAGAATTGTCCAGAATTAGAGACTAATCTTAGCTGCTTCTAAGATCCTGTTTTAACATATAACTCCAGAAAAAGAGCTAAGAATGAACCATAAACTTTAATTTAAATACCCTTTTGATATTTTCTCCATTTTTCCTCTCAATTGTAGTAAAGACACAAGTTATCAAGCTCTTCTGATAACTTTGTAGTGATCTTGGGAAATTAACTTTCTCTTAGTAATTCTTCAACTTCCTTATATATAAATGGTAAAGGTTTTTAATTGAATAGTCTTTCAGTAGCCAAAATCCCTCATTTCCTAGTTTTGTTTTAAATTCTATGGACACAAAACTTCTTTAAACTAATCATCTGAACTGCTAAGCCTCTGGGAACCAGTTGGAGAAACTGAAGTCAAGTCCCTTCCTTAGGAGTTTTGCTTAGTGCTCATTCTCTGGTTTGGATGATTATATTATAAGTGGGCTGTAAGCCGCCGACGCTTAGGGGAATCTGCTGAAGAGAATACAGGCAATGCTTCTATTATTTTTGCAACTTCTCTCTAAATCTAAATTTATTTCAAATAAAAAGTTCAAAGAAGGTGAGGATGTTTGAGTGCTAATCAAGAATCCATTTTTCTTCAAACGAGATTTAAAAATTTTTTTTCTCGTCTTTTTTTTTAATTGGATATTTTCTTTACATTTCAGATGTTATCCCCTTTCCTCATTTCCCCTACCCAGAAACCCCTATCCCCCCTTCTCCTGCTTCTATGAGGATGTGCCCCCACCTACCCTCCCACCCACTCCCACCTTCCTCGAAAGCCTATATAAATGAAGGCTTATTCCTTGTTAAGGGCAATATCCAAGATATTTTTAAGTAAAACATTATTTTTCAAGACCAGCAGAAAGACAGGCTTTATAGTGCAACCAAACCTGGAGCTCATAAATGGTACTATATCTTGTGAAATCCTTGGGGTTATGCTAAGAGTCTGACGTCTGGTCAGATGTACCTAAGCAAATGTGCACGAGCAAATATACAACCAAAATAGTCTCTTATTGTATGGGGCTGGAGATTGGACTCAGGGCCTTGACTCTGCTGGGCAAACAACCACTATGCTACAGCCTCAGCTCCCAAATACTTAAGTTTTAAGCTACTGAGAACTGCTGTCATTAGTGGCTCTAAATATAGAACATACGGATCCTAGGGTCAATTATTACCCACAAGCATATTTATACATATTTTATTTTTCATAGTATCATTGTGCTTAATGTTGGATTACCATTATTTAGAGGTCTTTTATGTACATTAGTCTCCCAGTTCTGTCACTTAAGAATATATATGGATTAACATAATTATCCTCTGACTATGACTGCTCTTATGGCTTAACTAGCAAGTAGTTGTTACAAAACCAGTCAAAGTACTGACTATGACAGGTAGATATGAGCACTGTCAATGTGCTATAATGCAATGCTTGTTGCCTTTATGTATTTGCAGTATAGCAGGTAGATGATCGAGAATAGAGTGGGAGGTTGAAGATAGACCTGATTTTTTCTTCTTTTTTTGGTTTTTCGAGACAGGGTTTCTCTGTATAGCCCCGGCTGTCCTGGAACTCACTCTGGTCTAGTCCTGGAACTCACTCTGTAGACCAGGCTGGCCTCGAACTCAGAAATCCGCCTGCGACTGCCTCCCAAGTGCTGGGATTAAAGGCGTGCGCCACCACTGCCCGGCTAGACCTGATATTTTTGATGCAAAGTAAGCAGGTGGCTAGGAAAATAATCACAAGCATATGATCTTTTGTTAAATCTGTGGGTAATTCGTTCTAAATGCCAATCTAAATCAATGACCACACGGAATACCAAGGAATCAGTATAGAATGGGTTAACCAATGCCAAAGGGAAGTTTGAAAGAAATGTACTAAGAAGACAAGGCAACTGAGTCAAAAACAGCTGCATGCTAACAAGACAGGAGACTCTTCTGTGTAGCTGAGAATTCATTTACAGGCACCACAGACTGGATTCCTATCTGGATATGGTGCAGCGTTCGTTCATGTAGTTAATGGTGCAGCCCTTCAGCACAATGCACAATCAATCCACTCTGATTACCCTTCCTATTCTCATGACCTCCCTTCATTATGACGGGAGAATAGGACAGTGTCTATTATGCCTATAATGTAGGCAAAGAACCATCATCTGTTTAAGTAGCTAGTACTAATGGAACACACACACACATGCACGCGCACAGGACACGCATGCACACACACATATACACACTCATGCATGCGTGACTCAAAAAAAAAGAAAACAGCACACAGCCTACAAATCATCAAACGATTGCTTATTTAACCACTGATGAAAAAAACAGTACACAGATAAATTCAACGGTGCTTCAATTATACAAATTCAAGAGGAGCACCGAATGTGTCGGCAATAATTAAAGGCATGTTCTCTGTGTGTTGTGCATATGATAGGAGTACAATCAGCATAGGTCAATTACCTTGATCTCAGGATAGCTTTCATGCATATCTTGGATAAGAAGCAATACAAGAAAAAAAAAAGAAATACAAAGCTTTTATGCAGACATGAAACTGATGAATATGCTATTTAAATGGCAAATTAAGCAATTATATAAAAGGCTTTGTATATTTGAAATATTTAATTTTCATGAAAAGAAATTAAGACTGTAGGAATTATGTAAATCATCTTTATTTAGTCTGACTGGTCATCAAGATTTTAACACAATGCCCAGATTTAAGAGCAATGGATTCAGAAGAGAATACAGCATATGAAAATAGTTAAGTGATTCACTCTTATTATTGTCCTCAACGTGTTTACTTTATAGTAAGCATTCTTTTGCCTTTAATAGAAAATCTGACCTGAAGTCTATAAAGGATTATAGAGATGTGTGTCTGCATTATTCTATGATGCCTAGAAAGACAGAACCTAAAAAAAAATAAAAATAAAAAACAACAACAAAAAAGACAGAATCTTTACATCGTGATGAAGTCCCTATCAGAGTAAACCATAGAACACTGATATATGTAAACTGTAGAACTAAATTCACTCTCATCACAATGGATTTAGGCACACGAGCTTACAGCATTCAGTAATAAAATCTACCTAAATGGAACTCTTTTCAATAGCTCCTAGAGCAAACACTCCATTAATTGTAAGATGTTAACCTTATACTTGAGTCACTTTGTACGGAGACTTTTTGTTTCTTGTTTGTGTTGTCTCTTTGGAATCTCTGCAGACATTGTGAAGGTATTATGTATTTTTTAAAGACTAAGTAACTCAAGGTTTGAGAGACAAAGGAGCTGAAAGATCAGATTAGTGGGGCTGGAACTATATTCCAGATCTCCAGAGGCAAGATGAAAAAGGACCTAGTGCAATGCCTGGACTTGCATGTGCCCTGGGTGAAAGACGCCATGACGTTACTAGCTCAGTGATCTTTTCAGCCTCAATGCACAACCCAGCCCTGTTCTAATTAATAAACTGAAACTAATACAAAGAAAACGACTGTAGATACAGCATGAAGTAAAAACAATGAAGAAATGTCTTTTCTGAGACAGGATCTCACTATGTTGTCCTAGCTGGCCTGAAACTTGCTATGTAGACCAGGCTGGCTTTGAACTCAACATAGATTCACCTGCTTCTGCCCATTGAGTTCTGAGATAAAAAATGTGTGCCACCAGGCTTAGCCAAAAAAAAAAAAAATTAACCTTTTTAGTTATTAGATCTGCTTCAAATAAAAGCAGTTCAGAGATTTTGAATGTTAGTTCTACCCTTTGTTTTATCATAATGAGATTTCATTATTGAACTGGAATGGTCCACGATAAAAACTAGCAACCAAGATATTAGTAAAACTATGTAGGTTTAGGTTGAACACCTTTAATTTGAAAAACTAAAAAGCTCCAAAATCCAATGTTCTGAGCACCAATACAATGTCATAATTGGAAAATACCATACATAATCTCATTTTGCATTCAAACAATAGATGAACTAAAACACCACATTAAAATAACCTATGGGTCCTGTGTAGATTATATATAAAATATAAATGAATTTCCTGTTTCAAATTGAGTCCTATCTCAAGGAAATACATGAAAATAACTCCAAATCTGGAGATGAAAATGGCCCCAAATCTGAGGAACTCTGAAGTCTGAAGCACCTCTAGTCCCAATCATAAGAGTCATTCAGAGCAAGGCATTTGAAAATGTCTTCTGAGGAAAGCAGCACACAAAGAATGCACCTCTAATAGCCAACACAGCAGCAAGCAATGAAAATGTTAGTGGGGTGAAGTTGATCATTATGACAGTCATATAATATCACGAAATTTCTAAAAATTCTTGCTAAACCTATTTCATTTGCCTATAATTTCAAACTTCATTTCAAATTCATGAGAGCAAATCTATTAAACTAAGAATCCATTCGCAGTTTTTGCTTCTCTGGTGTAATTTGAATATTTTTTCCTTACATTAAGGTAACTATGAGTAAAACAGGAAAATAAATACATTCTCATGGTACACAATCATTTATGTCCTGCTGTATATAGAACCTCACCTGCCCTCATATTTTGCCATACTTAAGCTTGACAATCGTGGCAGTTAGACTTTGTTGATATTTACAAATTAGAAGTTTTCACTTGTGTGTTCAAGAAGAGACATTAGTGAAGTTAGTTGTATAATAATATAATAATCTTCATGAACAGTGAGGTTTCAACTTACATCCTCTGTCTGACTGGTGACTGGTCTTATATGGCATTTATATCTTACTAATATATAAAATAAGCTCGCTCTCGCTCTCTCCATATGTGTGTGTGTGTGTGTGTGTGTGTGTATGCGTATACTGATGCCTTCTTCTAACCTCCAGTGGGTACCATGCATGCACATGTTGTACATATATACAAGTAGGCAAAACATTCATAGATAAAACAAAATGAATAAATCTAATAATTTTTTAAAGTCTAAATTCTATATAGAAATAAAAATCCTATGAGGTGGTAAATTAGTCAGGTTGGTGGTAAATGCTTGCAAGCCCTGTACTCAGAAGGCAGAGGCAGAAGGGTTACTACAAATTCAAGGCTAGCCTGTTCTACATAGTAAGTTACAGACCAGACAGATACACATAGAGTACCTGCTTAAACCTCAGTTCTATAAAAATTCATGACTTTTCATTTTACAAGTAAATCTATCTTGGTAAGGTGACTTTAGTAAAATGAGCCTTCAACTGGCTTAGCTCGGCACACAGAAAAGGGTATAACTTGTCTGAAACCAAATAATACATAATTTTATAATGCTATTATTACTTTTATTCTTTTCTAGCACATCTTGTTTTCAAATGTCTAGAAATCAACACATTGAAGCAATTATGTGCATACACAGGGCACTCACCTTTAGTGAATCAAAACAGGCTACCACTCGGCCATTTTCCACATGGCAAACTCTTGGCGGATGGGCAAACCTGCACTCTGCGTCAGCTCGAGAGCAAGTTCCTCTCTGAAATTCTCTACAAACTTCTAAAGTCAGCCACTTGGTATCACGGATTAGAGCTACATTGACAGGTGTCATACTGAGAGCAAAGCGGCAATCAAGTGCACCCTCTTCAGAGAATAATATCACTGCAGATGATTCAAGGAATCTAAGGGAATCAGAACCAAACGTGAAGTGAGAACAGGTTGATTTCATGGAGTATTTGTTAGCACTTAGGTTCTAAATAAAGTCAAGTCTGATCTAGTCAAACACTAAAAGCCACTTAATAAGTCAACGTACCAGAATAACCAAAAATCAAATTAGAGACCAAGTCCTAAGAAGGCAACTAGAAAGGTTAAGATATTGAATACTATATTTTGTTCTTTTGCTGAATTTGCTCCAAATAACTGGCAGACATTCAAAAGAATCCTATGCTGTCTAGTTGATGGTTTCAATTATTCTTACAAAAAGCATATGTTGCTGGCTGCCCTTCAATTTGTGGATGGTCTCCGATCAAGGAGAGAAAAGTCTATCTCTTCAACTCTTTGCTCAGAGGAATAAGGTTGGGAGGATGTTACAATCTAAAAATATAGTTTTGCAAAATCAAGGGGAGGAAAAAATGACTAAGAAAACTGAGAATGAGAGAAAAAAATAAATGGGCAAGTTGCTGACAGTGAACTACAAGCAGGCAAGGTTGTGTAGGGGTGGGGGTGGGAAGCGTGTGTGGGGAGAAGGCTTGGAAAGAGAGCTCTAGAGTAGAATCCAAGCAGCAGAGTTTTCAGAAAAGGCACTTTTCAGAACCTGCAAGAAAAAAATAAATGAAATTAGCTAAACCACTACAATGCTTCCTTTCACACTCTAGATTCTGAAAGAAAAGTTGCTAGCTCATGTAAAACAGGAAGCAGCTACATACCGACACTGCAACTTAGTACAGTCAGCCATAACCAATAAAAGGGCGCTTCCCAGTGTAGCACAAAACTGGGCAACATCCCAGTCTCTTAAAAATGATTGTTTAGTTTGTTTAGTTTGTTCAGGGTATCCTGCATTTTGCTGTCCACTATGCAGAAAATAACATGACAGCCCCTTACTCATTAAATTTACTTGCATGTGTCATGGTTGTAGAGGCACCCCCAATCTATCTTTAAACTAATCTTATCATGGCCAATTGCAGCCTCTATTATTTGTCCTCATACCAAAACACAGGAATGCATGTAAACTTATATGAAGCATTCATGACACAACTAGCTGGACACTCACTTCTTACGAAGTGAAATGGGGGACGGAAATATAAAATGTGCTTTCAATTTGAGAACATTCCTTGAGCAGTTAGGATTGTTGTTCCACGGTGTATTTCCCAGGCTATTTATTAGTTTTTTATGAAAGGAAGATTTCAACACACACAGGTAGGTGAGATAGAACATGCTATTGAAGTATTATGTTAGGTATTAGGCAGCTTGAAGATTTGCGGTTAGCCCAGTGTCAACCAGCAACAGAAGCAAGCAACTCAGCTGAAAAGATACATGCAAAGTTAATTTGCCAATGATATGCCATGCGCACAACCTGTAGTAACAGCAAGACAGAAGTTAGCTGTAAGTAGCCAATAAAGCAACTACCTTGTTAATGGCATCCAAAGTGAACTTCAAACTCATGAAAATCCTTCACTACTTATTTTAACACAATCAATCCCTGATTGTTAGCCTTTTCCACAGTCCAGAGGAGATTCAACATCACTGGACTATTCAGTTACCATTGGGAAAGTAAAAGTCTAGTCAATGCAATTAAACTTATCTAGTCAATGGAAAACCATTTCTTTCCCTCCGACTTCCTTCAGATAATGTTTTCTAAAATGTATTGTAGGTGACTTTGTTTCCTTACAGCTTACTGAACTAAGTTGCCATTTGGCTAAAGACTTGGATTCACTGATGTCTTAGGAAGTATCTCTTTCAGGAACAAACTATTCTTAATTTTACTACTGCCACAGTGAATTTCCTAGTCCCCTTCTGGAAAACGTAATAGCTAACTGGGAACGTGGAATTACAATTAATTACTCAATAATGGGCCTGGGGGCATAGTGTGGGCTTTCAATAGAAGCCCCAGGACTACTCTTGCTGTTCGGGGTCCCCATCACATTGTGTTACACATACAGCCATGTTATAAAGGTTTAAAGTTGTCAGACAAACGGAAAAAATATGATGCCATGGTTATGACAAACTTAAGATTAGTTCCTCAACAAGTTAGTGTTATATAACCTAGCAATTCAATGCATCAGTGTGTTATTGAAAAATAGCTTGACATTCTGGCAATATTTACAGACATATTATTTACAAATCCTGGAACTCACTATGTCAACTATGCTGGCACTGAAATCACAAAGATCTGCCTGCCACTGCCTCGAAAATGCTGGGATAGGAATGAGCTACCACACCTGACAAACTGTGCACTTATAAACGAATAAATTGGACATTATGTGAAATAGTGCCTAATAAGGCTGTCACTTATCATGTATTTTTTAAGTGTAAAGAGGCACAGTAACAACAGCAACAACAAAAATATATAAGGGAAAAAAGCAACTCTACTAGTAATGGGATCGGCTACTCCACACTTTACCGTATTCCCCGTGGACATTACATCTCAGCACTGTTGGTTCCCTAAGGGAATTTTCAAGAGCAAGCCCAGCTCACATATTCTAAGTGGCTTAGTATATTATGGAAAGTACACTGTAAGGGTGTGCTCTGGAGCATGGAAATTTATATTCACATTTAATCCTGCAACTAAATCACATATGTGAAAGAAAAACAACCACCAAAAAAAGAGGAATATTTATAAGGGTCAAGGATTTGCTCTGAACATAAACAGCAAAGATCTGGAGAAAGACTATTCTACAGAGGCATATCATGTAGAAACACAGATATGAATTATAATTCTTAATTTTGAACTTACACAAATAAAAAAAAACCAACAGGAACTGGCTTCCAGTCATGCATTCTATGTAACATCAGGAGTGGGTGAGAGAACAGGGTTTTTGTTTTGTTTTGGTTTTGGTTTTATTGCCTATGACCTTGGATGGGATCCTGGCCAATTCCTCGATACAGTTCTAGCGAATACATGTCTTCCTTCCTTCAGGGTGAAAACATTTGGGGAGTTGACTCACAAGAAATGAGGTACAACAACAACAACAACAACAACAACAACAGGAGCTGGTGAGAATCTGAAGTTCTCTCATGCAGCTGTACTTGGAAAGACTATGCACCAAAGATAGGCTCTTCTTACATTCTTAAGATCATCTAGTTTGGGCAACAGTAAACTTTAGCCTTGCAACAGGAAGAGTTTGGCCTTTTCTGATTTAGAATCCTCCAATGCAGAGCATGAAATTACTGTGTTTGTTTGCTCTTTTCCACATGCTAGGATTGCATTGATCTTTGGATCTCTCAAAAAGATTGTAGTTTTTAGTTGTTGGATTTGTTCTCAAGTGCTAAGAATGGAACCCTAGGACTTTCTTATGTTATCTCAAAAATACTATAAACCATGAGTGATAACTGAAATATTCTGATGAAAGAAATGAAACTCATAAAGTTAAACCTCTTGTTTGACATTACTAAGCTGTGAGTGGTTAAACCATGACTTAAGGCAAGATCTTCTGACTCCAAGCCTTCTGCACAGATCTTGACAGAAGACATTTATCTCCTCTGGGAATCTCAAAAGAGGAAAGCTAGTCATTTTGTGCTATGGTTATGTTTCATTCACAGCATTCCATTCTTGCCTGGTGTGTATCATCCCTTTCATAATATCCCCAAGTTGTAGTGAAGCAACATGTACCAGTATCTGCGAGGTGCCAGGCACGGTTGACGAGACTGATAAGATCTCTGGCTTTGTGGAATTTCTTATGTTCATTTAGATAAAGAACTAATTTAAGATCCAGAAAACTGGAAAGATTATATTAGAGAGTTGGTGAAGGGCTGGAAGTAGACACTAAGTATTGTGAATTCAGCACACGTCTCTAATTCACCATGAATGGAACACCCAGGTACTATGACTTAATTAATACTCTTAAATCCACTCTTAAACACTTGCACAGAAGTGAGTCATAAAGAGAAATACTGGGGAATTATTCACACTAAGATTTACTGCTGCCTAGATCCCTCCTGGGGAGGAGGCTATTGCTCTCATCTTATAGATGGGAAAAATGGAGGTGAGGGAGGTTGAGTAACTTGCACAATGTCACACAGCTAAGTAGGTTATAGAGCTGAGGTTCAAGCCAGGCAGTCTGACTCCTTTTAAACCATATCAAAACACTGGGTCGTTATTATGGCAAAGAACACATTTTTTTCATTATTCTATCTGTCTGTCTGACATAACTTTGCTCTGTCCAATCCCCTGATATTAAAGAATATGGCTTCTCGGTTTTGTGCCTTTGTGTTTTGTCATCACGTATTGTTGTGCATCTAAGGACTCCTAGTTTGAAGGATACTAAGGTGGCATAGTAAGTTAACATTAGTCTATCAGCTGTACCTTGCTAGGAAGGAACTTCATTACGACCCAAGAATCAGAGTTCTGTCTACCTTTCTAGGTTTTGAAAGCACCAGGTCCCCTTCCCCCACATCCTTTCTTTCCCACTATCTTTGGTGGGTGGTGGGCTACAAAGGAGGTTAAAGTGTTTAAGAACCATCATCAAAAATAAGTTTTGAAAAAAATTAAAAAAAGAAAGCAATGGAACAATGAATTTGAGTATTTTCTCACAATTATAAACTTCAAAATAATGCTCATCCATAAGGCCACTAGGCAAAATATAAGGAGAGCATACAAATTTATTGCATATACAAAAAATTCACAAATAATTACATCTTTTGAAAAAGTACACTGTTTTTTAAAGATTCTTTTTATTTTTTATAAAAATTCTCTCCCTCTTCCTCCCTACTTGTCCCCCTCAAAGTATGAAGAACTACGTTCTGCTGATCTGATAGAAACAGGAAGTTATTCCAAAGGCGTGCAAGCTCACTACAAACAAGCACTATTGTCTCATTTTCCCTTATTCTCCAACCTCTCCTTTTCTCCACTCTGTGTCTCCAAGTCAGTACACAAAACAGAAGCACAGCCAAAGTCTACTATGTTCAAAGACCACAAAGATGCAATGTCTGAGGAGGCACTCCTTAAATTACTTTTAGAGCACTCCAGAATGAACCATGAATATAATGTTTTATTTCTTTCCATTTTAAGCCTCCCTTAACATCTGTATTACCTCTGAATTTCTTGTGGCCATTTATTTTGGCTTTACAAATCTCCAACACACCTGCCATACACTGCTTGAATTGGCAGGCTGACAAGATTTAAAAGCCTCCATGGTTTCAAATTTGCTTCAGGTCCTTTGTTTTGGTTACTGGCTCAATAGTGCACCCTTTAGGGCACATGGGAAATGCCTAGCATGGCAGATGGAGAACAGGATTTCAACAAGTATCCTAGAGAACACTCAAGTCTTCTGTTCAGAGAAAGGAGACCATAAAAGGAAGGATACTTCATCCATGTGAAGAACATTTTCAAAGATTGCTTTCAACCTTTGTTGAAGTTTTCCACAGTAGCCCTAGGTTAACAAAAATCACATACCTTTTTTTGCCAAATAGCAGTTAAGTCTAGTTATTGCTTCACAAACCTATTAAACGACCTACCTCAGTTTACATCTATAGTCATGGAAGAGAAAATAGATGCAATGATTTCTTTTGATCATTACTGTTTTAACAGGTGACTCTCATTTTGTCAAATGGGCTCATCTTTATATGAAATTTTTATACATTAAAACATTTACTTATTCATTAGTGTCTGTGCACATGCATGTAAATGTGTTATAACCCACATGTGAAGGTCAGAAGAAAAGTTCTGGAAGCTGATCAATATCAGAGTATCAAGCTTGCATGGCAAGTGGTTTAAACCCACTGAGTTATCTCACCAATACTCAATTTTAAAAATCTCATTGTCTATAATGAAGAACCCTTTTTTAAAAAATGTAGTTAAATTTCCACTGGCATTTTTCAAAATTCAAAGCAATAATAAAAAACTATCAAATAGTGTTTATTTTCCTTTGAATATTTATAAACAGCCCAAGTACTTTGCTAACTCTCTTTTGTTTTGCAGTACTGAGGCCTAAAGTCAGGTCCTCTGACATGCTGTTAGGTGTGCCACCATGAACTACATTAGCTCTGGTCAAAAATGATAATGTGTCAACGAGGTAAACTGAGGTAGTATATAGTGATTCAGCAGCATAAAGAGATCCATCACTACACTTAGGAAGCATGCAGTAGGGGCTTCTCTACCTGAATTCATCGCAGCCTTAACAGCAAATGAATGTAGTCTCGCAGTCTCAATAGTTAGCATCCCTTCTGTATTAGTAGCAGTTATGAAAACAACAGTCAAATAACAGAAAACATACTGTGGCTAAAAATATTGGTAGAGTCCCTCATTTCAAAAAGGTACCCTCATTTCAAAGACCAGAGCTGAAGTTTGTAGTAGGCATGAATGGAGAATGCTGTGGAAAGGAATTCTGTGGAAATGTCTATACAAGAGAGCTGACCCTTGTGTCTGAAGTTACTGCTTCTAGAGGCTTCATATCACACATCTGAGGAAAAGATGTGCCTATAAATCAGTCGTTTAGAATTCATGTCGAGGGGAACAATGGCTGCTTTAGGAAAGAATGGAGAATGAAACACGGGGAGCACAAACTGAATAGAATATTAAGTTCTCTATCTCTGTCTTCAGTCAAGCTTAAGGCTGTCTTCCTCCCAAGGCTCCTAAAATAGGAATTTGATCTGTTCTTCCTATTCCAGAGTGATTTATACTAGATTGGCAAAACCAGTTTTTTATAGAAAATTTCTTTATGGAAAAATTTTGAACTTTAAATATTCTGGCTTTTAATCACTGTTTAGTGAAATGTTTCATAAGTAGTCAATGGACTTGCTAATGCTAAACAAAGCTGTGTGACTACAATACACTCATAATAAAATCGGTCAGCCTAGATGGGACAAGTTGTCTTCTAACTTCCAAGGTCAATTTCAACAAGCCCCAAAGGAAAGATTTACAGACCTCCACAACACAGGAAAGCTAATAAGTAAAAGAGTGTTCAAGATTTGATTTTTATTATGGGGGTGGGGGTGTACATGTGAGTACAGTGCCCCCAGAAGCCAGAAGAGGGAGTCAGAGGCCAGAAGAAGGAGTTGGATCTCCTGGCGCTAGAGTTTAAGGGCAGGATACGGAACTCAACTCTCCATCTTCCAGAAGAGCAGTATGTGCTCTTAATGGCTGAACCATCTCCCTTGTCCCTTAAAGGGTTTAACACTATGAGGTTGGAAAGCAACATCTGAACTCTGTCATTTAAATAGTCTTTCAAGGAAAAACAGTTTTCTAGGTCTGGGTATATGGTTCAGTGGTAGAGTACTTTGCCAGGCACGTATGAGGACCGGGATCATCTCCAGCATTAGAAGGAAAGGAGAGAGGGGAAAAGAAAAAAAAAAAAACAACAGGTAAGCAACAACAAAACAGTTCTATGAACTTTATCAGTTTCTGCTCCCATTTGTCTCAGTAGTTTGGGAAATAACTTTTGTGCCTATATTTGTAAGGCATGTTAATTAAACTCAGACTTCTGGTTTAAACAAGAGACGTGGGAAATTAAGTACCTGTCAAATATTTAAAATGCTCCAAAGAACTTTAAACAGGCACCCAGGAGTTATCAGAGTCACTGAGAGATTAAGTAACCTATTAATCACTACAACCTTGAACAGAGACTCAAAAAAAGTTCATCTCCTGGGCTGAGATACCTGAAACTTTTGATGTCCAAATGAAGAACTGGCAATCTAATTTCATCATCTATGTTACGTTGGCCGTCTGTGGTCCAAACAGGTGGGTGTACTCGATTGTCCTGGTTCATTTGGTTTCACTAACAAATGAGATCTGTGTTGGAGCTTAATGCCTGGCATTGGAGGAATTTTCACCTACTGCTGACAACCAAAACAAACAAACAAAAACAAAAAAAAACCAGAAACCAAAAACCAAAAACAACAACAACAAACGGATCCTCAGCAGCTTTGAATCCCCACAGGAAAGGCAACCCCTTCCTTCTACATTATAAGGTAGGTCTATGACTTATAATGTCAGTGCAATTTCACTGACTGCTTCCATTTCATTCTATACTCTCCCCAAATCTGAAGATCTGGTATATTTCATATTTCCAGTGTACTCTTATTTGTTAGAATTCACTTTTTACTACTACATTTCTGGTCAGGAATATAAAATGTTTCTATATTAACCTTTAATCAAGTAGGGTACTGGAAACTGTATTGACTAAAAATTCCAAAAGTGAGTTTAGGATTCACAAAATAGTAAAAAAAACAAAAAACAAACAAACAAACAAAAAAACAAAAAACACCTGAGGATTATTTTGCCCAGCATTCTACCACGCATGCAAAAGCTGGTATCTTAAATAGTTTTTATTTGTAGTTGTTGATAGTAGTTAACGTTGAGGAAATGTCTTAGGGGGTAAAGTGCCTGCCTTGTAACATGAGGACCATAACTATGATCCTTATCTACACAGAGTTGAAGAAGTAGCACAGATGGAGGGAACTGGGTCTGAGACAGGAGGGTCTCCAGAGCTATTTGGTCAGCCAGCATAGCCAACTAGTCAAAGTGATCAGGAAGAGACACCAGATCTCTAGCTCTGTCTCCCACATGAATATATACACGTACACATGCACGTACCCACACAAACACGTGCATTACATGCACACGCAATGACATAAAAATAAGAATAGTTCACACTTACGTAACTCTTATTTTGTGCCAGACAAGATGCTATTATTAATTTATAGTCACTAGCTTGATTAATTATCTCCAATACTTTCTAAAATGTGTACTGTTGAGAAGTAATACTAAAGTTTAACTTAAAAGCACAATCTCTCAGAAATTTAAATTCTAGACTTTGCATTAAATAGTTGCATTGAGTTTCCCAACATTTCAGTTTCTCAAAAACCATGAGAGTGTCATGGACACCAAAAATAACCTCCAAATTTTTAATTTTCTTCTTAGTTCATGTAATCACAGTATGAAAGCACATTATTCACTGGAATCCAGAGGGTTCTGATTGCTTGTAGTTTGGAGGGCCTATCTTCTCATGCATAGCTAGCAAATATGTTTGAAAATGCGTCACACAATGGGCTTTAAAATCACAATCAAGAGAACATGTGGTCTAGAAATCTGGTATCCAGCTGGAGAGCGGAAGCATAATAGCCTTTGGGCCTAGTAAATCTCTTTCTCAGTAACAAAATTTATTGACCTCAAAATAGCTATCCAAACCAAACTGAACACTTTGAACCAAACTTATGGAATTATGAAAAAAACTATAAAGTTATAATATTCCAACAAGGTTGTCAGTACCTTGAAAAACTCAACTCATTTTGTTGCTAACCACTTAACTTTCTATATTTAAACCTGGAATATGTGGATCATTCAGAGAGGGAAAAAAAAGATTCTGACACTTGTGGAGAAAAACTAAGTAAGACCATTCAAAGAAAGCAGGCACCTGAAACTCAAGGTGCTGGAAGGATAGCTCAGTGGTCAAGAGTACTGGCTGATTTCCAGAGATCCCAGCACCTACGTGGCAACTCAAAATCATCTATAAGTCCAGTCCCAGGGGATTCAATGACATCTCTGGACTCCACAGGCATTACACACATGTGGTGCACAGACATGCTTGTACAAAAAACACCCATACGCATTAAATAAACAAATAAATAAATGTAAAATACATACAAAGAAAATAAAGCTCAAAAGAAATGTTGAAATTGAACCAGTTAGAGTGCCAATGAGTAAGGACAGGCATATAGATTACAAAGTATCTTTAAAATTTTATGTATATGAAAGACATGAATATGGGAAAAAGCATTTGTACAGAGAAACCAGTCTGACAGTGCTGGAAAGTGAGAGTAATTAAAAAGTATCTAAACATGTATAAAAGTGTTTTAAAATTGTATTAAATTAAAAATGTATAAAAAATATTTTTTAAAAAAATCACAGATAAACTGCCATAAATTAAATCAGTATAAGTGGTGAGGACAAAAGATGTTAAGAGGGTCTTAAATAAAATAGTAAATTAAATGGAGGATTTACATTTATGTGGAGGTGAGGGGAATATCTAACAAATCAGATAAAAACCCATACTTAAGCTACCATGCTTCACGATTTTACAATAGTGTATGCAGGGGATATAGGGGTAATAAGGAAATTAAGGTTACCATTACATAGCATCTACACTACTAAGTACTAAATGAGCTAAGTGAGTAAATTTGACAGCTATACAATATATACATGAATAAAAATGGCTAATTCTTTTTAATGGAACAGCATAGTCCCACAAAAGATGAGAAAGGACTGAGCCATGATAATAACACTTTGGAAGTTTTATTCTAGCACTTTGGAAGTAGAGACAGGTGGATTCTGTGAGAGTTCAAGGTGATCCTGGTCTACATAAGAGTCTTCCAGGCCAGCTAAGGCTACATAGCGAGACCTTGTCTCAACACAAAGAAAGAGGGGAGAGAGAGAGAGGGGGAGGGAGGG
>NW_021604605.1:2142969-2194233 GCF_004785775.1 Grammomys surdaster | reverse complement strand
AGAGAGAGAGAGAGAGAGAGAGAGAGAGAGAGAGAGAGAGAGAAAATGAATCACAAAGGTTTCTGGTAAATACAAACTCCAAAATTTGGGATTAAGCCCTCGAAATCCCTAATGTGGATGGTATTATTATGTGTACTACCAAATGTTTGTAGTGCTAAAAATATTCAAGTTGTAAGCAACAAAGAGGCTTTCACATTGATAACGACCTCAACTTTCTGTTATCAGGTTGTTTGGTTTTTTTAAACATTAGCAATATATTTATTTGGGTAAATCGAAGATTTGTAGTGTTAGATGGACTAGTGAAAATCAACTTCCATTCAAATGTACAATCTCTTCTTTAATATACTCAAATCTGATCATATGCAACCTAGCATGAAGAGTTTTAATAATTACATAAATGTTATTTTTAAATCCTCAATAGAACTCACATTCCATATGAAAATCATTAATCCTTCGTTGATTTTCGTGAGTGTGTGTGTGTGTGTGTGTGTGTGTGTGTGTGTGTGTGTTACCATGTTTGTTAAAAGTTAAATAAGGCTCATTTGGTAAGGGATGAGATGAGGACTTGAATAATTCTAGTGTTGAAGCAATACTCAGAGACCAGTTCTAGTTTGTAGACTGAAAAGAGGCAGATGAACAGCTCATTAAGGAAGTCATCTGGACTAGATGACTCGTAGCCAATCGTTGAAGCCACCTTAAGAGTAGTTATTAATAATTAATTTTTCATTTTACTCTCAAACAAACATTTAAACTAACTCAGCAACACATAACGAGGTGCTGCATGTACAAACCTGGGAAAGACACAGGCCCTCATTTAGCCCATTTGTTTTTTTCAATATTTCAAACATATTTGAAGATAAAACTTTAGTGAGTAAAAGCCGTGATTTTAAGAACTCTAACTTCTCTTTCTAAAGAGAGTATGTTTAAACCTAAAAGCTTCCTGATGCACAGGCTCAACCACGCCTTTTTAGGAGCCACCTCATTATGTGACCCACACATCGTATCATTATCTCCTAAGCTGCAGTCGTGTCTCTGCACTAAGCATCCCTGGGACTTCCTTGTACATTGTCTCTCAAGGAATGCTTCCAAAGCCTTCATCGCTAGAATGCTTTCCACTTGCTACACCTTCTTCTTCAAATACTCCTGCATACACTACAATGTGGCTTCCAGTGTCGCCATTTCATTCAAGCTTCCTAGATTCAGTAACTGTAGCTAAGAGTGACACTAATTTCATTTCCATTTTGCTAAGCTTAGAAATGTACATAGAATATATAATTACTATAACAACCCCCCAGCATAGTACCTGGCACGATTAGTTTATTCAGTAATACTAAGTCAAATGGTTCCTAAATAATAAAGATATATATGTATGTATGTATGTATGTATGTATGTATGTATGTATGTATGTATATATATATATTCCTGCTGATTACCTGTCAAAATAAGATTTCAAAATTCCAGTTGTGTTTAGATGAGTGGCTACTTATAAAAACTGAAGTTTCCTGTATTCGTTTTCTAAATACTAAGTACCACATACAAGTTTATATTTTAAGGTCAGCTAGAATTACAGAATATACTTCCTAAGCAAGGGAAAAATTTTACTAATTCCTCTAAAGTCAGATTTCACAGGTCTTGCAAGCAAAAGAAACCAAAGTATGCACAAAACACTGTCCAAATAAACCTCTCCACTGATTCCATCACAATATCATTGGTGCTCTATTTCTATGAGCCCTTCAGAGCAGGACCTAGTCTCTTGCCAGACACTTAAGAGATCCTCAACCCACCTCTTCATCCCTTTGTAAGTGAGGAGACAAAGGCCCCCAAAGGGAAGAAAGCCCATTATTGTGCATTACACACAATAAGCCTTAGAATAGTGTGGCTGGGATTTGAGCATAGGTCATTATATTTGATAAGAATCTCAGAAGAAAGAAAAACATATGACAGTTGTGCAAATCCATGGAATTAGACAGGTACTCAATAAATCCAACATTCCAGTTAATGACATCAAACTGGCATAAAACTGGGTTGTTAGAAATTTAGAGGAAATGAAAACATGGTCAAATCATAGTATCTATTGGTGTTTTAGGTTGACTTTAGCCAAACTGAACATTAGAAGTAAACCCTTAGACAGAGTGAGTGCAAAGGACCTAGATGGAAAAAAAAAGTAAACAGCTACCTTTGGGACATAGCACAGAGCTGATGTAACAGCATCCTTTGAGACACAAGAAAAAGCTTACCCAGATCTTAGCAATGTCAGTTAATTAAATCCACTGGAGTTTTACATATTCAAAATATATGTATAATGCTTCAGGGTCATAAAGTGAATGAAGAAAGGTATAATCTTTGCCAGGCTTTTAGAGTATCTTTTACAGATTCTTGAAATGAGAAGATTAATTTTAAAATATAAATAAAGTCTAAAAATAAAAAGTTACATATCTGAGTACTTATTAATGAGAACAAAAGAAAAAATTTAAATGTCCTGATTTTTGAAACACATCAACATAGCATGATAGTTACAAATAGGGTTTAAGAAATAGAAGCCTTGTTTATAATATCAACTCTTTCTTATTAATTGAAAGACCCAAGCTACAAAAACAATCTATGCTTTGGTTTCCTCATCCATAATGTAGTACCTACAGTAGAATCTACTCACGAGGCTGTTCACAGGTTCATGTGTCTTAACATTACAAGCATTTACAGCAGTGCCTCATGAAATATAAACATGAAGTACTTTTTAAAAAAGTTTATTAATTTTATTATAAAAACTTACAAATAAAAAAATCACACACAAAAATTAACCAGACCCAAATTCTATACATCTCAATAAACTTCCTTCCATACATGGTGTAAACAGCCATTCTGAGGTACATTTGCATCCTCAGGTACACATATAGGTATACATCTATATATACATATATGTGTACACACACACATGAGGGGAAACATGTAGGATTTTTTCAAAGTTTGTGTAACCTCACTTACTATTACACATCCTATGTCCATTCATTTTCCTGAAAATTTTTGTGATGACATTTTTCTTTAGAGCTGAATAATATTCACATTCACTATACAGAAACACACACACACATACACTCCAAATTTTCATTATCCATTAATCTGTTGATTAACAACTAGATTGATTCTAATTATTTTCTTACAATGAATAAAACAGCAATGAGCATGGAGTGCAAATATCTCTGTGGTAGGTTATGGAGTTTTCTGGGTATGGACACAGGAAGGAAATCACTGCATCTTATGGCTCTGTTATCTCCCCTTACTGTAATATTTCCTGTCATATGTTGATGATAGCCCTTCTGACTGTAGTGATGTAGTATCTCAATGTTTTAATTTGCATTTCTCTGGTGGCTGAGGATACTGAATACGTTTTAAAACAGTATTGGTCATTTGTGTTTATTTTTAATGGAAATTCTATTATTTCATTTGCCCATTTATATATATATATATTTTTTAAAAAATTTATTGGCATTTTAATTTTCTTGGTATTTAGTTTCTTCAATTCTCTGTAAATTCTATGTGTTAGCTCCTTCTTTGAGTTATAGCTGATTTCCTCCCATTCTGTGGACTGTTGAACTCTTTTTTGTTAGGCATTCTCCCAACTCCCCACACTAGAATTTTGTCACTTTAAATGAGAAGAAACATGAGAATCATCATATAAAAGCAAGATGGCAGGGGTCAGCGATAATTTATTTTGTTCATTTCTCTGGGCAATGTTTGTGGATAAAATGTGAGGTCTTACACATGCTATACAAGTCCTCTATTGCTAAACCATATCTCTGGACCTGTAATTTTTATTAGAGTATCAGAGAGAAAAAAATTTAACTCATGTACTATTTACATAGTAAAAATTTGTTGTTGTTGTTTGTTTGTTTGTTTGTTTCTTGCTTTAGGGTAACAAAAGGCTAAACGACCATACTAAACAGCTTCCTTCCTTGATGAATTATAATCTACTCAGGAGATTATACACACTTAGAAATTTATGGAGATGACAGATAATTAAGCTCTAGATTTCACTGCTTTTAAAACCACAAACTGCTAGAACTATAAAATACTAAGTTGTGTCTTATTTGAATACTCTGTTCTTCAAAGGTAATATTCTTTGTAAATTGCAATTACGGCATCTGTGCTAACAAAAGAAATAATCCCTGCAGGGTTCTTGTTTACTTTAACATGAATGGGAAAATTGTATCTATGGACATCTCCCAAATGCAAAGCACCACATTGAGAGCAGCAAGTACAGAAAATGCATAAATGAAAACTAGAAAGAATAGACCATTGTACATCTCCATTGTACATAAGAATCCATGCTTTTTTTTTTTGGGGGGGGGAAGGTGACTCAGTCATGAACACAAGACCAGAAGTGCAGACGCATTTTCCCATATTTTCTGCTTTACCTGAAAGCCCACATCACTGACTCACAGAGACAAGACTACAGAGGATATGATAGTACTACAAAATGAATGAGGGACAGAGTCAGCTTGAGTTCCAGTCAGACAATTCATGTCATATACTCTTTTTTAACATTGAAGAAAGTTTTAAACCCAACCTTACCCCCTTTCCTAGTATGTTACCCCACCCTTGTCTTCTACCCTTGTCTCATAAACTCAGTTTTTACGGCATGACAATACATATGGACAAAGAGCTAAAAGCACTATTTTGACTTTAAAATCATTTTATTTACTTCAATGGGATACCGATACAAATACTTTCAATTTGTCAGATTTAGAGTAGTGGCCTCCTTTCCCAAAGCAAACTACAACTACAGGGAACCTGCTAGGAAATTCACAAATAAGATTATTTGGTGTAAATTACTTTTGATCCCAACCCAAGCATCCAAATTCAAAAGAAACCGGTTAGGAAGATAATGGAAGTTAGTAGCTAGCCAGAAAAGAAACCACAGACAAGCCAGGATTCCCAGAGAACAAGGAAAGATATACCACAGATCCATATGAGTATATCATAGTACTAAAATCCAGCATGGGTGAGCATACTTGGTGCCTGTGTCCATGAGTATGAGTGACGCTGTGTGTGTGTGTGTGTGTGTGTGTGTGTGTGTGTGTGTGTGTACGTGTGCATGTGTGTAGAGGTGGTGGCGAAGGTAGAGGATAACGAATGGCTGGAATAACAATGTCTGTCTGTTGGCAGAATAGGAAGCAAGCATACAAATGTGTCAATCATTGGATCGGAACAATTGGAATAATTGGAACAATTAGAATCAGAAGGAGAATAATTCACTAGAATAGGAGCAGCAAGCAGGTATTAAGCTAAAAGTGTGCAGGAAATTAAATATAGGCATAGTGTTCAGAAATTTTGTTTTCTTCTGTTTTGGTCTAGGTGTGGTAGCTTGGACCTTGTGCATGCAAGGCAAGTACTACACTACTGAGCCTCGGCTCCTGCTCAAGCTCCAGGGCTTCTTAACACACAGAGCATTTTAGGTGAAAGGAAAAGAAAACTTCTACCTAAAGGGGAAAATAGCAAAGAAAAGACATAAGGTAAAAGAAAGGTATTTATATTATGCAGGTCATTTATTTAAATGATTACATACAATATGTCATTGTAAAATGATAAATAATTTTTCATAATACATCAATCTATTTCTTACCTCATTAAATATGTATGCCAGCTACTTTAATAGTCAATCAATTTTCACAGAAAGAATAAATCTGAATCACTTGTATGCTTTAAATCTATTCTCACTTTTATTACCACAGGGGCAGGGCGAGTGATTACAATTTACAACTGGCACTGCCCAATGGGATGGAATATAATTGTAAGCATAGTAGCTCATCAAAGTAAGGAGCCCACTTAAGGCTCCTTGTAAACATAATGTATTAACAAGTGTATGAGCAAGGGACGGGTAGTAGTTCAGAGCTTATTGGCAGATCTAGAGTTTCTTTACAAACAAAGTAAAAATGAACCTACCAAATTACCCAGCCATATAGTTCCTGGATATATGCTCAAATGACTCCAAGCAAATGAGCCACAGAGATCCTGGCATATCAGCGTTTATTTCAGCACTACTCACAATAGCTATATTATTATTATGAGGATCCTACCTAAGTGTCCTCAAGAGAAGAATGGATAAAGAAAATAGGATTTATATACACAATAAAATCCCTTCAGCAATAAAGAAGAATGAAGTTATGCCATTTGCAGAAACGTGGATGCATAGTAGAGACAATATCAAGTGACTCAAGCTGGACCCCGGGAAGAAAAATGTTGCATGTTTTCTCTCATTTGTGGGTCTTATATTTTATAGATTAATAAAAGCATATATGTACAGATATGAAGTAAAGGCAAGCTCATCTACAGAAACAAAGGAACCAATGGGAGGGAAGGGCTAGAGAGTTAAGACTAACAGTGTACGGGGAGAAATCCTCTAAGTACAATATCTATGACCTTATAAAACCTATGTAAATGACTTTCTCACTTTGTGTGGTACTGCAAATATATAGAGACCACCACAATTTGAGTCATTTGCATAGAAATTTCTACCCATTTCTCCTTCATAATCAAGCATGTTCTGCATGGGTCTTAAAACTAATGTAGGCTAAGCTTTCATTTTGCCTTTAAAATAATGGGTGAAAATGTTAACGTGTAAGAGAATAATGTAGCATGGAAATATCAATCCCAAAATATCCAGGAGCAGTGGCAAGAACCTGTAATCCCAGTACTAGAAGGCAGAAGCATGAGAGTTTTGAGTTTGAGATCAGTTTGGGCTTCATAGCAAAATTGGTATCACCTTTAGCTACACAATAATCTCAAGACAGTACACATAGTATGATCCTATCTAAAATACCATCCAGAAAATCAAATTAAATTTTCACTCATTTCTACATAATAAGAGCAATGTTTTTCACTCTTTCACCCCACAAACTCTACAAGTTGTTAAGTATTTTCACAGAAAGCCAGTATAGGTTGAGCATCTAAAAACTCAAAATTCGAAATAGTCTGAGTACTATCAAGATGCCACAAGTGGAAAATTCCAGGTCATCAAAATTTGTTTCATATACAAATTTAGCTAAATAATGTGTGAAATTACCTTCAGCCTATACATATAGGTTATATATGAAATATAAACAACTTTCATATTTATACTTGTGTTCCGTCCCTCAGTATTACACACATTTCCTTTTCGTAAGTAATCTCAAACAGAAACATTTTATGACCCTTCAAGCACCTTAAAGAAGTCACTTCAACCAGTACCACTCTTGGTCTCAAAATAATTTTCTCAACACCTAAAGAGCTATAACAAATAATTTCATTATTTACAGTCCTTCAGAAACTACACAACTACATAAGTTCATTTTACAGCAACTTCTGATTTATAGAAAAATTATCAGACAGTGTGAGTATGAATAAAACCTTTGAAAAGTCATTAGTATTTACCTCTTTATCAGTATGAAGAGAAAGCTTTCTGAGACACTTTGTATAACTTTGGTTTTGCTTTCCATCACAGGCTAGTGAGGGGAAAATTCTGCTTTTCCTGGTAACCTAAACCATCATCAGGAAGAAACAGTTGAACATGTTGAACGTGTGGTGAGAGCATCTCCAAAGACTCAGCATTTGGAGTCTTCAAATCTACTTTTTACAATTAAGTTTTCTTTTACTAACAATGACCATGGGGGATCAGAGGACTTTGTTTATTGCCTTGCTTGTTCTTTGACTATTTGTGTTTATGGTCTTGCTTGTTCCTTGACTATTTGCACTATTGTTTTGATAGTTCCTCAATGTAGAACTGACTTTAATATTTGCATGTAATTAAAATGGTATAAAAGCAGATTGGGAAAAAAATTTAAAAAGAAATAAAAAGCAAAAAACCAAACAAACAAACAAACAAACAAAAAAAGATACTGAGACCACTGTAGGGAAGGGCCTTAGTAACTATACAATACAAATAAATGGTGTGATGTGACTTTAAAAATAAAAAAAAGAAAAAGAAAATTCTTAAGAAGACATCAGTTGTATTTCATGTGTTTTGTTAGCATATACCAACTTTTAAAAGCCTATGGCTATAAATTATTTCACAATGCTGTTTTTAAAAAAGTTTTCTTTACTGTCTTTGAACTTCCTGGTAGAAGTTGAGGTCTGGGGATTACACCGTATCTCTTTATGGAATACAGCTATTTTCAGAGAATCTTAACTGAATTTTAGAAGCCAAACAGGGAAAAAAAAATCAAGAAAAAGTCTAACTCCAGAAATCAAAATGGCATGATGTTGGGACAGGCACTTGATATCTCTACAGGGCTGTTATTTAAAATATTTAATATTTATAGCATAGGTATTAGCTGATCAGAACGGATGCCTGTCTATGAAGTCATTTTTGCTGCTGAATTTTGTGGGACTGTCAGAAGGGAAACAAGAGAAAGGGTCCTCTGGTCTCTATGTAGCCCATCAGGAAGTACTCTAATATCATCTCCCTATTACATAGTCATACTGAAGCATGCTCCTGGAAAATAGAACTACTACTTTGTGTTAGGTATTTGCTAATAATGAATACCACACATTCAATCCCTTCGCATATGTGCGATATGTACCATGTGAAGGGATATGCAAGAGTTTAGTTTCATTCAAATCAATGAACAAATTGAAGATGAGACTTTTTTTTCCAGAGAGTGAACCAGGAAAAGTATAATGTGATAAAGATCAAAAGAGATGGGCAGAAACACACAAAGAAACAGAGCCTCTTGTACTAGGCAAACACATTACTACTGAGCTGCACTCCGCCTTATTTAATAGAATAAATAAACATTATTATCAATGTTTAACTAGTGCACATATGAAGTATAATTAACTTAGTAATGTATTGGTATTCAATACATCTGCTGAGTGTACACAATATGAAAATACCTGCATTTAGTGATAAACATAACACCAATTTAAAGATGGTGAAGATATTGTTAACTACTTGGTTCATAGTGGTTAATACTCAAAGTAGATCTACTAGGGACCCTTGACTGTGCTCCATTTAATGCAACATCATGTCCCAAGAGGTCTCCACTGTCAGTGACAAAGTATCTTCTTCATTCCCTCTTGCTCCACTCTTTTCACCAGTGCTTACACCTAAATGACTACATCATTTCTGGTCTAGAAGTGATAATCTCCAAACAATATATAAGCATGAAAGGTTAACAATAACCCACACTAAGACAAAAGTTAGTAACTCAACATCAGTTCATCATGATTCTAAAACACTTGGTGCATGTCAATGTTAGACTTAAAAAAAACTCCTAAATATTGGGGGAGGGAAAAGGCCACAGTTTCTCCCCAGTACAGGTCTGAAGTTCACTAGAGAAATTTAGCTCCTAGATAGCATGGGAACAATGACACCACTGGATGGGGGAAAAAAGCCGTAAAGTCACAAGCCTTACAAACAAGGTGGCATAAATCCAGTCGAGAAGTATAAATAACATTGTTGTGTGCTTTGTTTCTTGTAGATTTTAAATTATGTGCTGATGCTTTGGCACAGGATAATATGTGAGTTATTTTAATGGCCTCACTGATAAGAAATAGGCATGCAACTTTTAACTCTCTGTGGCCTTGGACAATGAATAAATAGGAAGGAACGTTGAGCTGCCCTCCCATTTCCTCACACAGTTACGTAAGTACTTAGGTGGCTTGCTTAGAGAAAACTAATCATCCGTCTTCTATCTTTTGTATGTCATGTAAAGGTGATTACGTAATAATTTTGAAATTTTTTCTAATAAAGCACTCAATTTCAATTAAACAACAACAAAAACAACAGCAAATGGGCACAAAATATGTATTATGTGCTAGGCACTGTTTTAAGCACACATACACATATACTAATGTACTCATTGCTCAAAGCAATCCTGTAAGACAGGTTCCCTTCATCATTTAACAAATGAGGAAATTCACACACACAGAGATTAAGTAAGTTGGCTCAAAGTTCTGCAGAAGAAAAGTTACAATCAAATTCGGACATGTTCTAGAATGTTTGCTGTCAGTGACTAATCTGTACTGCCTCTCCTGGGTGCAAAATGCATAATATCTTGGTCTAACACACATAAGAAACTCAAATACTTTTTATAAATATATAGAGATTATCCAAAGCTCCATCAAGATATAAAATGATGTCTAGAGGTGGCAAGCCATGTTAATAATAGCACTACTTAAGTTTCATTTACTAATAAAACATATATTTCGTTGATGGTGAAATGCATGGGTCTTTGATATGCTGGAAAAAAATAAACCTTAACTTCACTATCTTAGTAAAATGTGTAATGTCTTGTTATTGGATGGGTTCAAATGTAGGAGAAAATGCCCCTTATAAAATGCGCATACTAGCCATTTGAAGGGACCAGATTCAGACAGACCAACCCTCAAGGTTTCGGCTGCTCTGGAATACAGGTCAGTTCATGCCACGTCAGCACTTACTGCCCTGTTAAAATGATACTCAACTGTAAGCCTGACCATGAGATCCTTGAGACAAATAAAATCCTTATTCATCTCAGTGTCTGTCTCAATAATCTGTATTAGTAAATTCTCATGAAACTTGGTAAAAGAATAAAAGTAATGAACTGGATTACAGAAGGCACTGTGCTCCATGGTGAGAAAGTTGAATTTTGATGCATATATGAGGATACTCAGCAAAAAATACCCACTACATGAGAGTACGTCTAATGCCCTTTCTGGACATTCAGCATGAATCCAATTATATAGTACATAGCTTTCTGAGATTAAGTAATGTTTTTATGGCTTGCTCATGTTGTGTAGCAGTATGCTCTTCTAGCTTTTTTTAGAGTTACGATATTTAAGATTATTTTATTTTATGTGTTTGTCTGTGTGACGTGCCTGCAGAAGACAGAAGAGAGCATTAAATTTTCTGGAATGGAGTTTCAGATGTCTGGGAGCTGCCATCTGGGTGCTGAGAACTGAAACATAGTCCTCTGCCAGAGCAGCAACTGTTTTAAATCACCACGTCATCTCTCTAGCTCGTGCTCTTTGTTTTGTTTTTGTTCTTGAATTACATGTAAGCGTACTATATCTTTGTGCATCTAATCAGTAATTGATTCATATTTGGGCTATATCTACTTTTTTGCTATCCAAATCATTATTTTTTCTTTTCTTTTTTGTTATGACAGTAGAACTATATCATTCCATTCTTGCATATCACTCCTTCAAACCCTTCCATATACCCCTGTTAGCTCTATTTCAAATCCATGACCTCTTTATTTTTTAATTAATTGTTGCTATATGCACATATGTTTATATAATTCCAAATACATGCATACAACCCAATATGACCTGTATGAGTAAAATTTTTTAGATAATAAGATTAAGTCGAAAAAGAACATCTAAGGTGACAAAATATAACAATTCTTTGTGATGTTTCAGCTTACAGAAAATAATCTAGGCTCCTCATTCTGACACTAAATTCATTTCAACACTTGATCAGTTGTTAGATCATCTTCAGAACCTAGACACATGGCTGATTTGTAGTGGATGCCTGGTAAAATATTTATAGGATAAACAACAAATAGAAAAGTAAGAGCAACTAAAAGCCTGCAGCTAGATCGAAAGGAAAGTTAAAAAGAAAAAGACATAAGAGAGTATCCAGAGAAAATCTTGTCATTTATTGTTGGTGTTATTTTTATTTTGAGAGAGGCTGATTTTGAATTTGCTATGTACCTTAGGCTGGATTTGAACTCACACCTCAGCTTCCTGAGTGCTGTAGCTATAAATCAATCACCACGCCAGGCTAAACCATGGTTTAAAATGTGCAGTGGATAAGCTCTATGCATTCACCACGTTACACTAAAATATTCTAAATAAAACATACTCAGTAAGATATTAGAAAAAGCTAGGTATGGCCTTTTATCCTGGCATTCAAGAGAATGTTCCGAATAGGCAAGTTCATAGAGAGAAGTCCGTTAGTAATGTTAGTATGGATGGGGAGATTGAGGACATAACAAAGCTGTATAGAGCTTCTTTGAAAGGGCATACTAACTGTAAAGCTGACAACACTCGAGGGTGCAGAGACAAGCCCATTTCTAAGGAGTTCAAGGCCAGCATGATCTATTCAACTGGTTCCAGTCCAGCCAAGGCTACATAGTGAAACCCCATCTCAAAACAAAATACCAGGAGCTGTGGTTTGAGAGATGCTCAGTGGTGAAGATCACTAGTTACTCTTCCAGAGGACTCAGGTTCAATTCTCAACACTCATATATCAGCTCACAGCCATTTGTACCTCCAATTCCAGGGTATCTTATTCCTTATTTTGACCTCCAAGAGCCCCAAGCACACATGTGGTACACATACATACATGCAATAAAAATAACAATACACATAAAATAAAATTTTAAAAACTAGAAGAACAAATCAGGCACTGTCATAGTAAACCTCACAGTGTAAAAGTCTGGAACATTTAGGGATGCTGTTACTGAGAGTTTTGGCCCAAGCAGACTTATCCTCAACAACTGTACAGCTATTTCCTGACGCTTCTCTCCCTACCCCTTCTAACCATATAATTCTATAACTTGGAAGCAAATTATAAAATCTGTCATGTGCTGTTCCAAATGTTTCCCATTTTTATGCAATTCTTAATCATAGTTGGCCAATATGTGAACATTCAGGTAGCATACTCAGGTTCCCAAACCATGTTTATACTTCTCTAATGCAAATATGAGGTCTACACAAATAGACAGCCTCTGGAGTTAGGGCATTAAGTTTAGGTCATAATGTTTTTATTTATTAGCATAATGCCTCCAGGCATGTTACTTAATCTCTCAGAGCTCAGGATTCCCCATCTGTAATAAGAATAAGAACACCTAACTCATGGAGTTGCTTTGTCTGTAAATTGCTTACCAAAGAGTCTGGAATAGAATGAGTGGCTGTTACTACATCCTGAACATTCCTAATCTGATAAGTGAAATCCAAAAAGCTTGGACCATGGTACAGAAAATAAAGCTTAAAAAAAAAAAAACCCTGACATAGTGCCTTAAGCAGAAAATTCCATACCATAAAACTTTGCTTTGTGTGCAAATTTATATGCTAATATATAAAATTTCCTACAAGGTATATATGAAACATACATGAAGTTAAGGTTTAGGCTTGGGTCTAATTCCAAACATATTTCAGTGTACATATTCAAATAATCCAAAATTAAAAAAAAACACCTTAAAACTGAAACACTTCTGGTCTCAAGCATTTCAGATAGAGAATATTCAAGTTGCATAGGAAAAGAGCAGCGTTATATCATTTCTTCCTGCCACTTCCTAACACGATCTCAATATTTCTTTCATTCTGTTATTTCCTAGTTGATGGCTCTGGAGTTAGCACCACTCTGAAACTAAAAACTGATTATCATCTAACACACTTAGGTAGATTCATATGATTAAGTATTTTATTTTAGGCCAGTTATTGCATAGGGAGAATCAATTCAAACAGATTCATAGCTGCCACACACACAAATACACATATAATAAAGCAAGATACTTTAGAACTCTTGGTGAAGTATAAGTTAAGACTCTCCCAATGAATATTTGCATTTGTTCCTGTTGTGGCAGGGACAGCAAAGTATTTTGCACTTAGAATGTCCCATTACAAACTTGTAATAGATAGGTCATCTGTAAAGATTTTTTAAACAAGACAACACAGTGACTAATATACTTGTGGCTGAGGAAATTTCCGAAAGTTGTAGATCTAGTGAGTTTCTCAGGCAGTGTTTGAGAAGGATGCCAGGGTTGGTGTGCTACAGAAAGTTGATTGCAGAAATCCAATGGTAAGGATGTGCTTCCTTTGCTTCCTGGGTTTTAGAGAGCTGCTTTTTTGTTTCACAGGAAGTTGTCCTGCACCTGCACCCTGACTGAAGTTACATACGTGACCACCTCTGTTGTATGAACTGTTCATATGACACACAGAAAAGAGTAGCATTTTCAGTTTAATTGTTGCAAGAATCAAACCCTTGGTTAGGTGTAGAGGATATGCTGGAACTTCTATCTGTCCTTCGTTCACACAGGTACTTAGAAGTGTACTAAGAGGTGACATTAAACAAACAAACAGAACGTGAAGTTTGCATTGGGAGGCAAGAAGGAGTTCTGATGGTGAACTAACACAAGAAAAAAAATGAACAGAATTTGCTTAGAAGTAAATAGGCCTTGGAACTCCACAAAACCAGATTTCCCCACTTTTGAGAAAGACAAGGCACTTGGCATTCTAAAGTAAATGCTCCTCTGAATGCAATGCAGATGGCCAGAGGTGGAGGGAACGGCTTTTACTGAAAGGCCATTTTCAGAGGGCTATGTTTGGAAATCCTCTCTCATCACTCACCTTTGTCTTCCTTGCTGGAATTTTTCCACCTTAAGCTCAACAAACAAGTCGTCATTTCTTTGGTATTTATTACAATATTAATCACACACACGTGCATGCACATACATGACCCTCAAAGCAAAACACAGACTTATGGGGAAATACATTTTTCTGTTGGTTTTCAATTCTAATTCTTTTAATTTCAATGTTCGAACCCTTATAAATTATATAATTCTACTGAATAACAGTATACTGAGAACGGATGCTATTACTATTTCTCAAAACTCAGAAGCGTCTACCTACCAATCCAATTTCTTTGCTGAATCTAGTAATCAATCATAAGAAGAATCTAAGGGCAAACTCTTTCATAAGGACAGATGTCCCTATGAGTGGGAGCTCTTTGGTAATGTAGAACAAAGCTTTTGAAGAGATATCAGAAAAAAATAATTAAGGCTGTCTAGAGTTCACAACTTGGTTATCAAACTGATTTCCTCAAAACGATAGCCTTAAACAAGTGATAGGAAGTTGATTTTCTTTGCAACCCTACCAGTTAAGAAGCAAACAGTTGCAAACCCATTGTCCTAGACTTAATAATCTCATCCATACTTTATGTAATAATTATTACCTGACTCATGGTTTCAATTGAACAAAGAAAGAGGACATCCACAGAATCAAAGTGTGAGACCATTTAAACTCTTTCTCTACATGGGATTGCATAAAAATCTATTTTCTCCAGAGCAAAATGGTAAAGAAGAAATGAAAACCATATAGAGGAGTTAGTAGAGTAAGGCCCTGAGTTTGATCTTTAGCAGAGAAATGAAAAAGGGAAGGAGGAAGGAGATGTAGAGGAGATGGACATGGGAAGGATAAATTTAAATCAGAAAACATGAACATGGAATTAAAAAGTAAAATTTTTATTGTCATTTCAGAAAGTATTTTCCACCTATTTTTTCGATGTTGAGGAGAATCTTCTAAGTTTCTGTTGATTTTGTTTGGTGTGCACTCTGAAAGTGTCATTAAATTATTTTGATATAGTATTCATAAATTATCAACAAGTGATGTTTGCATAGTAGCTTGAAGAGAGGCATAGAAAGCCAAATGCTTATATTTAGAAGGGGACACATAACTTTATATGACCATATATATCACTTTAATGCAATTTAATTCTTGGAATGTGGCATTTATTTCAATCATGAATTCTCAGGCATCACATCTAAGAAAGCTTCTTTCAAAATGAAATCATGAAATTTGCAGGTAAATGCAGGGAAGGGTAAAGATTATACTGAGGGAGGTAACTCATACCCAGAAAGACAAATGTATGTTCTTTCTCATCTGCGCCTCCAAACTCCAAACCTTCAGATGTGAGTTTATAACTTGCAGTAACCACAGAACCAGGAAAGTAAAAATGGATCATAGAAGGGGTAGCACTAGAGATGAGAATATGAGGAGAAAAGTGACTTGAAGGGGGAAGTGGAAAAATTATAGAAGAGCTCTGGTATGAGAAGGGGAGGGAGGCGAACACTGAAGGAAAACAAGAGAAGAGAGTAAAATAACAGTAAGGATGTCTTAAAAGACATAAGAAATAGTCTAAAGTTACATATAATATATAGAGTCTATGTGTATACAGATGTATATATAGTTCTAATGAAATTTTCCCACCTGTACTAACAGTGATCTCTTCCGTAGTCATACTATGCATGCACACTTTGGCAGTAACCAGTTGTCTATTTGGACTTGAGGCCTGCTCAATAAGGAGGAAATGATATTTGTTATTGGAAACCTAGCTAACTACCTTTGGCTAGTAAGGTCATGAATCTTAGAGGAGAACCTACAACCACCACTTTACTAAACCAGCATAATTCCTCCCTATATTCTAAACATCTATCCTTATACCCACACTTAGGCCCAGCTCTTGTGCCTCATCGAAGGGACTTTACTTTGCAGCAAAGGCTGTTATAGAAAAGCACAAGTGACCAAAATGCAGACAGCACTGATGAATAAGTCTACAACACGACTCCTACACCCAAGGATCAGGAAACATTGAGGAAGAGGGATAGAAAGATTATAGGAACCAGAGGAATGGCAAGGCTTCTGTAAGAATGCATCTTCTAGAAATGACATGGGGCTCACACCCAGGATATCTCAACGATATGATTGTGTACACATGAGCTAGACAAGGACAATACCACTTGACAAACTAACACAGAAGGGGCTATGACTCTAGATAAAGGGCTAAAGAACTACAGGCAACTAAGGAAATGCTAAGAGCAGGAGAAAGATAGTCTTCCCCGGGAACATCCCCAGGACCAACTTGTTATTCAAGAACAAGCAGTTCTCCCTGAAACTATACACACACATGTGCCATTCTATAGACTGTGCTGGTTGTATGTATATGTTTAGGAAGGATGTAATATGGTAAGGGTTGCAGGGAGAAAGGAGAAAGAGGAAAATGAAGTAATTACATTTTAATTCAAAACAAATTTTAAAGGAAATGTTTCCCTGGAGCCTGTGGTAAAATAAACTTATTGAGAAACGCTAGTTTTGATCACTGGTACCTGTACAATAACCTCAAAGAGGAGAGGTTTGTGATGGTTGTGGTGATTCACACCTATAATGCCAGCACCTGAAAGGTCAAGACAGACAGATAAAGAGCTTGTCCCCAAACCATTAAGAGAATATGAGATGAGTATGAATGTATGGCTTGCATGGGAGATATATGTAAAAGGTATGCAAAGACTTGGGGGTACAGTTTTTAGCAGGGTATGTATTAGACACCAAAGAGAATACCTGATTGGCTAAAACAAATTATATTTCATACTAAGAAATTTTTGTCAAAACAAAATTAAAGTACCTAGCAGACCATCTGGAACACAGTAATTGTTCAATAAATGTCAGTTGACTCTGAATAAACACCTCTTATAGGACATTTTTATTGGGTGTGAAAATGGGGGTTCAAATTTTATTCCTATATATAAACTCCTGCCTACAGATATTAAGATTGATTTAAAAGTCTAATCCATTTCTGGAGGTGCAGGTAGCTGTAAACACAGATTCTCCTGCCACCCAAGTGTTCCACTATCAGCAAGCCCATGTCAGGGGAAGCCGCAGCTCCTAACATCTAGATCCCAGTGGTTACATTCTATACAAGCATCCATGCCAAGCAAGTCAGGAAATGATCTGTAGCAGCACAGAAGCAATGGCTGTAATTTGATTTTTTTCTGACTTCCTATCCTAAACGTGTTCTGCTCTAGATAGGGAAAGGAAATCTCTAAACTCTAGAAACATGCTTAGCAAGAATTCCTTTATAGGGATCGGAGGAAAGCCAACTGTAAAAAGAAAAGCTGCCACTTTGAGAGAGGTTTGCATTTTGTTTTGTTCCGGTTTTCTTATTTTGTTTGTGTAAGATGAGGGATGACATGAACAGGGCCATCCCACTAGGAGCTGAGATAGCAGGCTTTTCTTTTCCTCACGCCCAATCACTACTGCTTGCAATTCTTGGAACCAAAGGAGGACCTCATGACAGCTCACAAAACGTCCATCAACAGCAATACCAGCATCAGAATATTCCTTTGGCCAGTACAGTTCATGAAAAATGAGGAATGTGATCTAAAGAACCCATTCAAAAGTAGCAAATCTTGCACCCCTCTGCCCTTTCTTCTTTCTCCATACTAGTCAGTCACCACTCATAACACAGTCACCTGCCAAAGGCTTTAAGTTCCGTATACCAACCTTCAAAATTTTTCAAATGTTATTTGTAAGGGATGTTTCACAACATATTGCAATACCATTTTTAAACAGATCGGGGGTGGGGGGGGACCTAGAATGTTACATTTACATGAATGATAGCTCTGATTTCAACAGCGTTAGGTATACTCTGTCAAAACTTTGGCTTCTCACTATTAATTTCCCAGACAGTTCATAACATCCCTCCCCCACTCCTGGAAGCTAAAGAAAAAAATGTAGTTGATGCTCAAAACAATAATTAATCTTCTCTGCCTAAAATATATAACCAACTACATACATGCTTGCAGGAACTAAAACTTTTGAATAACTAACACTTAACTTACATTTATACAACCTACTCTGTAAATGTTGCTGGTGGTAAAAAGAGATATGATAGACAAACGTGGCTTCTGGCTCCAAACATGGAATTTTGCTTTCGAAAAAGAACTTTAACACATTTAATAAGAAGAAATACCACTCTTAGGGTCTAGCAAACAAACTCACTCACCAACATATTTTAGTTGTTTTATCATTGTGAATAAAGTAATATAGTCAATGCTCTGATGTCTGTTCTGACAGCTTGTCTATCATGCTTGTTGGTGTCTTTACATCTCATTTCCTAAACTGACTGGAAATCACGCCATGATTAGATGTATGTCTTTTCTTGGCTATACATGGAGCACTTCTGAGGAGGGAGTTACAAACTCATGGAGTTTAGATGCTAAGTCCTCAATAGTGAGATTTTATTTTAAGGAGAGTAATGAGTTCAACAATTAAATGTGAGTGATGAAAGGCATTTCAAGTCTTCAGAGCTGATAAATCAGTACTGCCTTAAGGCTCCAAAGGATGCCCACAGGAAGAGGCTTTTGCAGATAAATTCAATACATCCAGGACAGAAAACAATTTTATAGCACTGGGAGGGAACATGGCCACAGATATAGGAGGGTGAAGATAAGACACTTATGATCCTACCACAGAAACAACAGTACCCTAGACGACAACATTTTCGTCCCACCAATGATTTGATTTGATGGAATATACACTTATACTGATGATTCAAGTCTCCGAATTGTACTCAGTGCTTAATATCATATCTGGTCAGCGGAGTAAACCCTTTTCATTTTCTACTCCTGGGTTTAGTTACTGGAAAGATGATAAGGTTATTGTCTTCAGTTTTTTTTTCTTTTGAGTAATCATTCCCATGAATATCTTAGATATTTGGAAACATCACTCAGTATTTTGGCACCAAAGGCCCCAAGATCCCTTGATCACTGTCCTCTCAAAAATTCAAAAAAGAAAAAATATTCTGACCTAGTGTGAATTACTATATCCTAAAACACTGACTTGTACATTTTTTGTTGTTAGCAACAGATAGTCATACACATTATATTCTAATTTAATACACATGTGCATGAATTTGAAGTAAGCCTCACCCCAAATGGCTTATGTGATTAGATAATATGTTCTGATATTTTCTTATCATCCGTTCTATGTAGTTTTGTTCTGAAGAGATGTTAAGTGCAACTGACTACATGCATCGCATTGAATGCTGCTCAGCCATTTCCTGACACCTGAAAATTACAAAGATAAAACAAATAGGCAAATAGAACAAGGAAATATTATTACACCCACATACAGCAGGTTAAATCTTCACATGTTGACACCAGTGATTCAGACTGAAGTATTCAAACCTTAAAATAGTACACTTTTAGATTAACTGTACAGTAGGAGTTTGCTAAGCAAAATAATAATGTCAAGAAAATGAAAGGCATAATTAAATTTGTAGAGAAAGCTACCTCTAAGGTTTTGAGATTGCTGTTTAAATGCAGCCATGTTGTTAAGTTTGTCTGAATATAATATTCAGGCCAATAAGATACCTAATTGGGAAAACTTTGTTGGCTCTTAGCCCAAAACAGTTTGTAAGTAAGAATACTGTCATTAATTCAATCTAGCAAAACTTTAGTGATTTATAACATTTGAATTCAAGTTTTTAAACAAAATCGTGTTTTAACCTCTTTTTATTTCATCATTACTTTTCTGTTGAAAAATCTGAAGGAACCACTTACTAATAACAACTATAATGGGTATACAGTTTCTTTGTAGAGTATTCAAAGCTTCAAAACCCTTTTCATTTTGCGAACTGGTAATGACTAGCAATCCCCAGATTACTGAATATTTTAAAAGTATATGATGACATTTGCCAGACTCAAAACTGAAACTTAATATTTGGTTTGCTCTGCGTGTGACAGATTACTCAATCCAGTGAAGAAATCCAGGTGTCTGGCTTTCAGTGATTGCCTGCATTTGAGAGCTCCAGCTCAGCCCTTCATACCCCCCACAAAGTTTGGGGGATATAAAAGAACTTTAATTTCAAGTAAAGGAGCAAGGCACGTTCTGTGTCACACGACTGGTTTCATATGGATGTACCTACTAAAAGAACCAAGGACAGATGTTTATCTTTTATAAACACCGAACTAGTCGGCAAATTGGAGGCTTAACAAGCTAAGGGGAGTGAAGGACAGGCCAGGAAGTCAGGGATTCCTAGATGTGAACTCAGCCTTGGTCTTAATTCTGTTTTTGTTCTAAATCAATGCCAAGTTCTTCACACTTCAGCTGGTTTACAGCAGGCAAGAATTACAGAAAAGCAAAACTGTTTCCCGGAGATGTTATGGGTTAAATGGTTACTATTCCAGCCCCCCAAGATACTTTCACAAATGCTAAATAAAGGGAATAGGATTTCCCTTTATTATATCAGGAGTTAACAAAGAATGTGTATACCTGCCGGTACGTTTCAAGTGTGACCCTGAAGGAAGCCACTCTTTCTATCCCTTTCTACGTTGCTATTGTCTACTTTAGTCATAATCAGTTATTCAACCAAATAAGAAACCCAATCATGCGATAGTACAGGTTTTTAAAGTAGCTGTAGCACCTCCTATTTGAGCATTTTCAGTTAGGGGCCCAAAACTTTATTGGATCTCTATGTACTGACAACTTAAAGGAAATACCCTCCTGCCCCAAGACCCTGTTTGGAACCTGTTTAGCATGTTCCTATCAGAAAAAGAAGCCCCATTTCCCATGCCATGAGGCCCCACCTCCATAGCTAGCTCTGCTCTCCATGTTCTGGGCAACTCGAAAGGTAGAATGCAGTTTCACTTTCTCCCTACCAGTTTGTGAAAAAAGAGGTCAGGCTCCTTCTTGGCATTTAATGAATGGACTTCTCCCTCTGGATTTGGACTGTTGGGCCTTCCAGCCAGTCATTAACTAGCAGGAAATGCCCTCCTCGGCAATCACTATTGTGTAAATAAAGTCATAAAATGTTGGAAGCCAGTGCAATCCCAGACCCCAAAGCTGCACATGTCAGGGTTAAAAAAAAATCTTGATTGTAAAAGCACTGCCTTCCAAATTAAACTCAAACCACATGATTCAGTCCATAAAATATACAAAATATGCAGTCCAGTGACAGATTTATTGTGGTCTTACAGAATAAAGAAAAAAAAACTCTCTATATGGAAAACACAGCTACTTTTGACCCAAGCAGCCCTCAAACAGGAAGTTTAAAGCCAGTCAGCCAGCTGCAGCCTCGCTTAGTTATGAAGGAGAGGAGGGCAACCAACATTTCCTGTCATTGCTGGTCACCATTTTAAGCACTTTTATTTGAATTGTTTTCTTAGATAGCTAAAACTGCTACTGAGATTACTTTGGAGAGAGACACAAGACCAAAAGAAGGGCTATTGTATGGCCCATGAGTGAAATGACAAATTTAACTTACAAAGTATCATGGACTTAGTAGAGGTCACATTTGGACATTTTGCTGCATTTTAATGAATGCTAGACTAGTAGACAAAAATGGGAAAACAATTTAGGGTCAAATAATAGAATTACTGATACAGCCTCTTCTTTCATGGTAGTTCAGGATCGGCGTAATGAAGCATAGTTTTCATACACCTGATCAGTAGATATTAGAAGGTGCAGACTAGAGCATCACAGGAAGTAGCTTCTTAGAGTTTCTCTTGAGAATTATCATCATCATCACCATCATCATTCTCACTGTCATCACCCTACAAAATGATTTGTGCACGTTCAGTATTATGTGAATAGATGAGCGTTATCTAACTGAATCCAATTGTCGATCCTTATTAAGATCAGGAAAATCACTCTTCACAAAACGCAGAGGTATTCTTAGTTTTTTCCCAGCATGGTAAAATGCAAAGCACTATGGTACATTTTGACAGTTGTTCAACTTCACAATTCCAGGAATTTTTTGCAGGGGGAGGCGTTCAAGTAATAAAGGGCAACCAGTGTTCAAAAGTCTTGTTAAACCAGGCAGTGATGGAGCACACCTTTAATCCCAGCATTCAGAAGGCAGAGGCATGTGGATCTCTGTGAGTTTGAGGCCAGTTCAGTATACAGGGCAGCCAGGGTTACACACCGAAACACTGTTTTGGAACTCATCTCCCCTCCCCCGGGCCCCTGAAAAAAAGTCTGAAAAGCCTTTCCTTATGGTCCATGTCAATCTGCATCCATCCTCAAGCTTACTTTAAAAACTTCCGATACAAGATCTGTCTACAGCTGAGACCACCGCTATAGCCATTCATAAAACATATCAAATCACAGAGGTTCCACACCCAAGTAGCCCTCCCACACTTTTCATGTATTTGAAGCTTGCAGACATAAAAGACGGCTATATAAGGTGCGCTAGGTTTCAGTTTATACTTCTGGATGAATTAACAAGGTTTATCCTATGCTATCCAAGTATTTGGGTAGAAGGCTGGTGGGATGTTGCCATAAATGAGCTGGGAGTTTAAGTTATCAAAATTGCTGCTTAGAAAAAATAGTTCCCCACTTTCTTTGGGATTCTAATCAATTACAGACAGAAAGAATATTCAAAAGCATCAATGTCCCCTTTAGCAACAAAAACAGCATTCACATGAAGCACAAAGATACAAGCACAAAGGTATAGCCACAAAGGCAAACCCTTGACGATAGTACTGAGGTGAGATATGAGCCTCATGCTTGAGTCTTGTTGACTATATCTCTACATAATTTAAACAGAACTGAGAAAAATACCTTTGTGAAATACAAGTCTAATATTTTTGCCTTCTTTTGAAAAGCATCTCAATAGAGCATATTAATTGTACAAAATGTTATATTTCATTATTACACTTTTATAAAATGTCATGTATATGCATCCCCTATTACTCTCCTCTTATTCATATTGCCTTTCTCCATTTCCTTTCCCCTTTCCTAATTAGTCTCCCAAGTCCTTTCATACTTTTTTCTAGATTACAAACCTAATCTTTTTTAAACCTTGTTTTTATTCTTTTTAATTATGTGTATGCATGAGTGGGTGGATGTGTGTACCAGAGTGCAGGAGCCTGAGGTGGCCAGATATGGTTGTGAGCTGCTAGACGTGAATCCTGGGAACCAAGCACCTGTCCTCCACCAAGCTCACTGTGCGCTCTTACCCACTGAGCTACCTCTCCAGCCCCACCACACAAGCTTAACCTTAACAAAGCAACAGATTCATTATGTCCTTTTGTAAAGGAAAATAACTGAGGAATTCTATTTTACACACACACACACACACACACACACACACACGCACGCACCACATGTGACACTTTTGTTCTTTTTTTTTTTTTTTGGTGTTGTTTTGTCCATAAAGGTTGCAGTCTAAAAACCAAAACGTGGAATTCCAGCTTTTCTTTGTTTTCCAACCATGTATCTATCCCTCCCACCCTGTTCCCCAATGCATCCTGTTGCTTAATTTCTCTTCTATTGCCACATGAGGAGAAACTGCAAGAGCTCTATCAAACACAACAATAGTCCTCTGGGCACAAAAGATGATTGCAGAGAGTCAGAAATGGCAGCCCCTGTCCTTTCTGATAGGGTTTTGCTTTCTAGATAAAGTAAAAAGAGACAGCATTCATACCCACATCTTGGAAAATTAGAGACCCATCCAAACCCAACCTGTAAATGGACAGTGTCTGAAAAAGAGACTGTGTCCCCTTTCCTTTTCATATTTTGCCTGTGTCTCTATCACTTTCTAAAATACACATGTCAGGACATACTTGAGCAGCAATTTTTCTTTGTCTATTCTTTTTTAATCTGTGGAGCCTGTTAAAAAGAACTGTATCGACGTAACTTCATGGTGAAGATGATTTGCCTGGGATGCAGAGGCTGTACATTAAATGTAATTTCTGGTGACAGAAAAAAAAAAGTAGCAGTTAGCTTTCAGGTCACTCTTTGAAGTCTCATCCTAAAAGCTGTCATTGAATGTGTATCCCTGGTCTCATTTTGAGTCACTAGTATGGCCCTCAGCAAGACACTAAACTAAATACAAGTTATCCCTCATTTTTCGTTAATAAAAACAAACAACATTACTTAACATCACAGAAAAAGAATAAATAAAATGCGAGAGCAAATTAGAAATACAATCTATTCTTTAATTGACTAAAACTTTTACCCAGAAGAGAAAGCATTGACGACATAAGGTAAAAAGATCCATGAGTCTACCTAACAAGGATATGCTACTGCTACACCTAAGGACACCTAAATGAGCCTAAGGGAAATTTCCCCAAATTTCCACATAAATATAGGTAGCCAAGAAACTCAGAATTCTCACAATCAGACGGAGACACATTAAAATCAATTTGAAGAACCTAATCCATCCCACCACCAGTCTCTAGGATGCTCCCATGACTTGTGGAGATCAAATAGCCTGGCAGAATTCTCCAGTGCTAGACCCCTGCATTTCTATCTAGACCGCCCTCTCTCAATCGTAGGCATTCTCTTTCTGGCAACACACAAATGCACTCACAGTACAGGTAATAAAAAAAAAGGACCCGCACCAAATTATAAACAAACCACTTCTACTTCTCAGCCAACTTAATCCTGCTGCAAGGGACTTGAGAGTGGACATATATTTTAACAAGCATGACTAATTGAGTCTTAAATTTCTAATCTGGATCCTCTTCCCCTTAACTTTTCTTTTCATGGTTGTTATAAAGAGTTTGGAGAAGCTGGCCTTGGTACTGTATGGCTGTAGTCCCAGCTACTTAGGAAGTTGAAGAAACAGAATCACTTAAGCCTAGGACTTGAAAATTAGTCTTGGGAAATCCGTGAGGCCGATGTCAACTACATTTCATAAAATGAGTCCTGGGATTACAATGATCCTATCACTGTTTATATAAAAAGTTAAAAATATCTACACACACACACTCAAATCAAGTCGCTCTTTTTTAATTGTTGCTTCCTCTTTAGTTGTAAGAAATATAGCCTTTTTCTTGAAGTGAACTGCCTAGAGTTAACCATTTCTAAGCAACAGAGACAGATCATTTGTATAAAAATATTTGTTATAGCTTATTTTCCACCTGCTTTCCTTGTATTTATCCCTGGAAAAATACTGTAAAATGACTATCTTTCTATATTTCAGGGAGAAGTCAATGTGTGACTACATATATTATTCTTAACTGACCACAAATTTGTACTCTTGTAGTCAAAGTTATGCTTGTAACTATATTCCCCGACACTGTGGAATACTTTTATTTCTGAAACAAAAATAAGATCCCATCCTGAACTGTATTATCAATCTTTTAAAAGCAGTATTCCTCAATTGAATGTCAACTAGAAAATAACAGTGGGTTTATGTTGTGCTTATTAAAAAATGACTATAAAACTGTTTTCAAAATAATTGATATCTTATATGTCCTAATTCTTAAAGTTGTCTTTGCAGCAGAGTTCCCTGGTTGTCATAAGGCCCAGATATAAGCATACCATACAACCATCAAGTTCCCTATAGTCTACATTAATACAGATCCAACTGCTTCTATTGCTCATAATTCATGTTTGCTTGCTGGTTATTTGATAGTGAAACTACTTGTACCCAGACACAGTTTGTTATCTTAGAACGAAAAGATCCACTTTATTTTATATGAAACTCAGCTTTCCATTTTTGAAGTGAGTATCATATCATACCAAGGGAGAAGCAGAAAACTATCACAGAGGGATGTTATTTCTGATTTCTACTTCCTTAACATCACATTTATAATGGTCTCAATCCATCTGTTCAATCATTGTCATATTTCAACAGCCTGGTACATACCTGTAACCCCAGCTGAGCATTACAAGGAAGAGGTCAAGGCAAGCCTGAGCTACATAGTGAGACTCTGTCTCAAAATAAAAACAACAAAACCAACAGAACGGAAGCATCTTTATGAAGTAAAGGTGATTGCAACCTGTATCACTTTCAGGACTCTTGAGCATTTTAACATGGTAGTGCCCATTGTTTTAACAACAGGACAGGATCAGGATATTTCTCTAATATGCACTGTAACTTATTCTTCACATATCCCGAATCCCAGTTTATAATCTAGCAGACAGAATCTTTTATTTCAAAAGAAAAATTCTGCCACTTTCTTGACTTTCTTTCACTAGAGACAGAGTATGTATAAAACTTGATGAATGAATAACTTCATCACGTACAGCTTTTCACTCCCTTTCTTCCCGCCCCTCTTTCCTAGATGCAAAGACAGCTGAATGGAGAAAAGAACTGTACTTTAAGCTATATTGTCAACATCCATACAACAGCCAAGAGCTTGTCACCATTCCTTCAAATGGGTAGTACTGTGCAGCCACTCAAAAGACAAAACCTTTTTTTTTTATTTCCAAGCTGCTTTTTTACTTCTTCATTGTGTAAAGTGGGACAGATAATAAGACATCTACTGGCTAAAAGGATAACTTTCACAAGTTCCTGCAAGTACAGTGAGAGGCAAGAGAACCCAGTTTAGGGAAGCAGAATGCAATGAAGAGAATCCACATTGTAATCTACTTTGTATTTTAGGTTCTTGCAAGTGTGCAAAAAGGCTTTCTGTTTAAATTAAAAGCTGTGCACAAAATCTGTTCCTTTCTGGAATATAGACTGCCTACTTTCCTGTACACTTCAACATTTATTAAACAGTGGTATATACAAAACATTATTTAACTACAAGATAGGTACAAATACACTCACAGGCTGTGTTGGCTACCAGCTCAGTCATAGGTTTTATCCTCCTTAAAAAGAAGCTGTTATGAAATGCTATTTCAGGTTGAGAAAAGGCTATTTTATAACAGTCCTGGGACTCATTATGCATTCTCAAAGCAGGAACGGAAATCAGAGAAACAGAATGGTTCTTACAAGCAGAGCAAAGCAAAAAGTCACCGCCCAGCACTGGACCAATTCTCTCTCACATTTTCATATAAAGTCTCTAGTCTCATCCCTCTATAAGGCAGCAGAACAAACTGGGAAATGTTCTCACACCTATAGTGTTCTGGCCCCAAGGTCTAATACTTTCGCTTTTTATAAAGATGTATTTGGCCCAAAGTCATTCAGCCACACAGCTTATAGAATTGAGGACTACGTTTGGAATCATTTAAAAACGAGAATTTGATTTTTGTCATCCTTCTTTTTTGCAACTGTCTATTGCTCTCCCTCTAGCACCCCCTTTTTCAAATATGATTGCTTCCCATGGGTCTCTGAAAGCATTGTGGAATTATTATACAGTAAATTCCATTGTTAGCAGCATGGGTCTTTGTTTCTAGGTAGACTGCAGCACCTGGGCAGAAAACCTGCAGTAGACTTTAGTAGGTGCAAAACAATATTTTCCATCCTTTCCAGTTTCTACTGCTTGGGAGAAGTAAAAAGCACACAGGAGCACAATAATATCAGCTGAGTTATAGACAAAAGTCTATTTAGGCTATGCTTAGAGAAGTGTTCTAAATACTTGGGAAAAGCATTTTCCCCAAAGCATCACAAATTTTAAAAAATTAAATTGCTTTAGTATTTAATGTTTATTTAAGGACTAAATTTTGCACAGGCAAAGAGGAAATGTGCCTACAATCAGGAAAAAGCCAAAGTCTCTGGTAAGGCTCATTGTCAATATGCCTTTCTTCAGAAGGAGGAAATATCTGGATCAATTATATTAAGTGTTGGTGTCCAGTCATTGGCCCAGGTATATCAGCAGTCTGTTTTCCAACCATTATATCAGTAATCACTCAAAGCCTTACTAATTAAACCAAGATGCCTGCACTGTGATCAATCACCAATCATTTCACAATTAAATCTTGCAGCAGTTTTATTTTAATTGATGCTTTCCCATGAACTTTACATACACATATGGAAAGGCTATGGGGGTCAGAGGCCAGTGTATAAATAGCAATTAAGAACATCTAGATGAAAAGAACTCCCTAAAACTATTGGAACAAAAAATTCACATGTATGTGTGTTATGTGTGTTCATACTTATCATTACACAGTGTTCTGAAAAACACAACGTATGTGTGCCAAAACCATTATAGAACAGCACAACTAATGGCCTACTGTTAAACTTCAGTAGAACCCGTTTTAATGTCTCTTTCTTATCATAGAAGCATTTTGTCTAGTGCTAAAAACTAAAGCTGCCTTTATAATACTCCCCTATAATGTAGAGCCATCATGCCCTTCAGCTTCAGGTGGTAAAAGCAAGCTGCCCAAATGTATTGACACGGGGAGGAGGGAAGAGATGCAGTTCTGCTGTGGCCCTGCTAAGGCATCCCATGAAAATGGGAATGTTAGTTAGAGAAAGCATTTGCTAATGACAAGCCATGCAGGAAGTTCCTTTAAATTAAAAAAGAGAAAAGGGGGAGGGAGAGGAAGGAAAGAGGAAAAGAGAAAAAGCAAAAGAAAAAAGGAAAAAAACAAGAAACAAAACAACAACAACAAAAAAAACACGCAACAAGTTGCAGTCAGTGTTAAACTGCCTTCTGTTTGCCATTTCGCGGGAGTAGTAAAAAAGTTTAAAAAGCAGCGCATTTCGTCGGCGTCCTAGCACAGCAGCCAGTTTCATAAACCCAAATTCATCAGCAGCCTTACCTTCCGTCGCTAGCGCAAACCTAGAGGCTAAGGGACCCTGCTCTCAGTGGCAGCCGTAGGGGCAGAGGCAGCAACAGCGGCACATGCCATCTGTTAGCGGGAGAAGCAAAAAAGCAGCGCTGCGCGAGGTGGCCCCCGTGCCGGGAAAGCCTTTAGCAGGGGTGTATAGTGGATGCCGCCATTTTAAAGCGAGGTTCCTGAAATCCTTAGATATAGGCAAATTAAAGCCCGCCCCACCTCCATAACTTCAGGGCTGGGACGTGCTACCAGGCTCCAAGTCAGCAGCAGCAGCGGGGTGTACGGTGTCAAGTCCAGCAGCACGCGCTGGGAACTCCGGGGACCAAGACCACAAGCCCTAAGGTGCCATCCACCTCCGCCCCCAACCCCCCTGTTCCCAGGCCCCCACGCTTTTGCCTCGGGCCTGAGGACACCCTAGTTTGTGGCGTGCCCTCCGTAAGGAGGGAGTCCCCCCAACTTGGCCAACTGGCTCCGGGAGGGGCCCGGGAGCACGCCCTCCCACCCCCCGCGCTCGCATCCGCTTGGTTCAGTCCACTCGGCGCACACCTCCGAGCGCCCCAGCTCCCTGGCGGCCGCGGCGCGCGCGGGCGGGCGGGCAGGCAAGCGGGCGAGCCGGAGGGCGGGCAGGGGCAGGCAAGAAGGGGGGCTCCCGCCGCCGAGGTTCGTGGTTACAGTGGCAACCGGCCTTCATCCCACCCACCCCCACCCCCCACCTCATCTCCCCCAAAGTCAGGCCCCGAGTCAAAGGCGTGTCCTAGGTTCTCCCCCGCACCCCTCCACCGTGTACCCCCACACCACACACAAAAGTCCCGCATCCCCCGCGCTTCGCCAGGCCGACCCCCGCTGCCTCTCACTTTAGCACTCGGCCATTCCGGAGAGACAATTTGGTTTTTCGGAGCCCGCAAGGCAACTCATGCCAAACTCCTGGAGTCGCAGGCAGCCGCCGTCCTCAGCCGCCCCGGGTCGGCCCCGCCCCGCCCAGCCAGGTAGCGCCACTCACTCCGCCTGGCCGTCGTCCCTCACCGCCACTGCCACCGCCACCGCTCCCGCCACCGTCCAACCTCACCTCTCCGAGCAGGCGACTCCGGCGGCGTGTCGCTGCGAGGACGCCACGCGCAGGAACTCCCCCCGTCCGGCGCTCGCTGCCCCGATTCCCGCGCCCCGGCCCGGGACCGTCTTCCGCCTCCTTGCGGCTCGCTCGCAAAGAGCGCCAAAAAGTCGCGCTCCTGCTCGCCGCTCCGACTGGGGGCACTTTCTTCCTGTAGGACGCACTTGCGTCGTGAAATCTCGTCTTTGTGAGAGTCGTACCTTCTCGCTTGCTTTTCGGAGACTGCTGGCGTGGGCTTTATTCTCAGGGGGTGTGGCGCCTTCCCCCACCCCACCCCCCCAAGCCCCTAGCTTGCACAAACCCTCGTCTAGAGTGGCTTTTGTCATTGCATTATTAAGTGTGTGTGTGGGAGGGGGGATGGGGGCAAATCATACCGTTCAGTATGTACAGAGGCAAAGCCGGAGGGAAGCATGCACACACCACCCGGGTGGGTCGGGAGCGCGAGCCGGCTCTAAAGTTTCTAGAGCTTCAGCTACTGCAGTGCCAACTAGAGAGGGAATTGTTACGCGAAGCTATAGGTTTCTAGACACTCCCGGGGCAGGTGAGGTGTACTAGGAAAATTCCAAAATGACCTTGATCGATATGTACGTATTTCAACTCGTGGAGAGTGAAATACTCACCGTTTGCCTTCCTGGGTCTCCTCCCTTCCATAAAACCCCAGATCTTTTATTTCTCTCCAAGAACTTGAGAGCAGAAAACTGTTGATCAGTTCCCCTACTGCAAGGGAGTTTACTGGGGAGGAGGAGCCCTCGAGGTAAGATTCCAGATACTTCTGAATGGAAAATGGACAAAGCAAACGCAGTTTTTTTATACTTGGGTTTTAAAGTGTGCATCTGGACATCTAAATTACAAGTTTCAATTTAATGCAAGCGTAATAAGAGCACCAGCTGTCTCTTAATTGGAGCCCCACAATAATAAACGCGTGCTTTTATTTAATTTTATGAGGACAATTGTGGATGATAACACACGCATATGCAGGATCGTCAACGAGGAGCTCGTAGCAATTCATGGCTGCTCTCCTGCATGCAATCAACTGCTTCAGCCTAGAACTCGGCTCTATAAGCTCTACACAAAGTGCAAAAGCATTGCAGGGCATATTTAAGTGGCAGTTAGGTTGTGGAGCGAAGTGAATTCTCAGGCTAATTATACTTTTTAATTCTGCTGAACTGATCCAAATAGAATTCAGCTCATTTTAGGCAAGAAATCAATCTCTGTGTGTTAAATGCAAAATAATCAGAGTACGACAGCAATGGTTAGAAGACTGGGCACAAACTGCCCTTCACATAATTAAAATCTGCAATGGCATTTGGCAAGAATTGGGAAAGTCACCAGGACAGTGTTCAGGGACCGTGTCAAACACTTGAGAGTTATGGCTAAGATCCTAACAAGTCAAAATAAGGACTTCCTGGTTACCTCATGCACTCCTAACTACTCCCACGCCTTCTTTCATTCTTGCCCAAGTCCCTGCACTACTGAAAAAAAAAAAAAAAAGTCAAACTTGTCTGGCATCTAGGAAGTGGTTTTGCCAGTCCAGGAGCCACCACAGAACTCTAAAGAGGTCTTGGTTACTTCGAGAGACTGGAAGACGGGCAAGGCTGAATTATATAACTTTATGCACAATGACCCAACAAATGAGAAGCTGTCATGTTAATAACTCAACAAAGGAGTCTTTATACTAAACTTGGGCAACACCGGTTCCCTCACCTCTGTCTACCATTGCAATCCACAACTCCTGCGGGACACACAGGTTTTTCCTAATAACTGCACAAACAGGCCCACTTTCACTGTTCTGGAGTTGCTAGAATGATTGTTTCCTTAGGAACTTACAGTACACCTCAAGGACCATACCCATTTAGGGGACAGTAGAGTTTCAACATTGTCTCTTGCCTGAAAGTGCTAGCCAGTGAAAAACTGCAATTGAGATTTATTATTTTCTGGAGGGAAGAGTAACCTTATAAATCAATTTTAGCCAGTAAATAGTCTCTTTGGCTCCTCTCAGACATTGTGAGAGGAGCATAACCAAAGAAAAATAGGGTCGTGTCCTTCCCAGTACTCTAGATGGTTTCTTACCATAAATGTTTGTACATTCGCATTTCATAACACTTCCTTCTACTCCTCACTTGCATTTTGAGATCTTCTTGGCATCATTGCCCTGATGGATCTTCAAAGGTTACAGTTTGATTTGAAATTGTCATTCCTGGCCCTTTGCCCCACCAACCAGTCCAATGGGACATGTGAGCAAACCTTTACACATACCTTGGGAGCATTCTCTTGAAGCTCTTGCTGCATTTTAAAGCTGCAATGGACACTTACACATCAAAATGGAAGGCAAGAACTGGAGGAGCCTCAAGTAGTGTCTTCTTCCAGTAAAATATATTTAACTTTGACTAATATAATAGGAAAACTGCTAAAACCGATACAATGATTTCATATCAGAAGTATTACTGTAATCCACGAACAAATATGGACATATTTTTTTTTTAAAGTACTGGATAGGCAAACTGTTAAAAATCTGTAATGTGTTAGTGTGCCATGGTTTTAAGGTTTTTTTTTAAAAGTTCTTATTATATTGTATTCGATTTTCTGTTCCCCCCTCAGCTAGGCAGCATAATTGATTTATTATTCTCTTTAAAAGACAATTAACCTGTGCAATTGGACATAAAAGCAAGGCCATACTATGACAAAGAATAAAAAGCATCTCCCTCCTGTTTTGAATCTGTGACACTCTTCTCACCCGCCCTATATTATGAGCAACAGTAGCACTGGTTAATTCTTGCTGTGTTCTAGAAATGCTCTGCAGGCAGCAGCTTCCCTGCAGCTCTTGTCTTCTCACTGAAGGGTGGCTCAAGAGCCATTGGCATTATTCACTCGTCATTCACCCATTCCTGAAAGGCCTTCTCCATTCAGAGTTGGGAATTTGGAGTTTGTGCTTCACACAAAGCTTCCAAATAAAGAAACATGAAAAAAAAAAGCAGAATCTAGTTGTTAAAAAAAAAAAGTTTAGACAGTCAATGGATGTTGTCATCCAAGGTAACGCTTTTATAAAACAGTTTTTATAAAACTGCATTTCTTAGACAAGAAATGAAAAAATGATCCAGTAAGTAGCAAAATGCTAGAATAATTGTTAAGCATTGATAATAAGTTGATCAGCAATTCTCAGGTTGCAAAGACATTTAAAAAAAACTTGGGCCTTTTTTTTCTGTTACGTAAAGTTGTCAGAGTCACGTGGACACATTCTGATAAATGAAGTCAAGAAACACACTGGCCCAGATTAGCTTACAAGGTAATTTTTCTCCAGGCCTTCCTTTGAAGAATATGTAGTATAAATTATCCTTGATAAATATATATATTTAAAAACATCTTCAGAGGGAAATATGCTAAAAATAACACATAAAATGATACCCCCCAAAGACAAAACAAAATGGTAGGAATGTTATTTAAAAGATCTATCTATCTATCTATCTATCTATCCATCCTCTATCTATCTATCTATCTATCTATCTATCATCTATCTACCTATCCACCTATCTATTTTTGGTTTATCGAGTAACAGCCTTGGCTGTCTTAGAACTCACTCTATAGACTAGGCTGACTTAGAACTCACTCTATAGACTAGGCTGGCCTTGAATCAGAGATATACCTGCTTCTACCTTCTTAGTCCTGAGATTAAAGGTATGTGCCACCATTTTCCGGACCTGGACCTGTATTAGGTCGTTTAATTCTCATAACAACCACTTTATGGTGATGGTGATGATTTTCTCATGTTAAAAACAGATACAGCAAGAGTTCTCACAGTAAAATAGAACAAGGATTCCAAATCAAGGTAGTTTTACACAATACTGAACAAATGTATAGTGTTTGACTTAATTTGGATTCAGACTTGTGGTCGACCTAGTATGCCATACCATCTCCCATAAGAGCTATGACCAGACAAATAAAATGTAGATGCTTACTAAAAATATCTGATTGTTCATTAAATACACCTAGAAGGTATTTAATAAAACCAAGTTTCTTAGGGTCTGTATGACATCTGTCCAGGATGTTCTGGCTTTTAGAGTCTCAGTTGAGATGTCTGGTATAATTCTGATAGGTCTGCCTTTATAAGTTACTTGACATTTTTCCCTTACTGCTTTCAATATTCTTTGTTCTGTGCATTTGGTGTTTTAATTATTATGTGACGAGAGGCATTTCTTTTCTGGTCCCATCTGTTTGGTGTTCTGTAGGCTTCTTGTATGATTTTGGGCCTCTTTCGTTATCTCTTTCTTTAGGTTAGGGAAGTTTTCCTCTATAATTTTGTTGAAGATATTTGCTGGCCTTTAAGTTGGGAATCTTCACTCTCTTCCATATCTATTAACCTTAGGTTGGGTCTTCTCATTGTGTCCTAGATTTCTTGAATGTTTTGAGATAGGAGCTTTTTGCTTCTTGTATTTTCTTTACTGTTGTGTAGATGCCTTCTATGGTATCTTCTACCACTGAGATTCTCTCTTCTATCTATTGGCAATGCTTGCATCTGTGACTCCTGTTCTCTTTCCTAGGTTTTCCATCTCCAGTGCTGTCTCCCTTTTGTGTTTTCTTTAATGATTCTATTTCCATTTTTAGATCCTGGATGGTTTTGTTCAATTCCTTCACCTGTTTGATTGTTCTCCTGTATTTCTTTAAGGGAGTTAGTTATCTCCTCCTTAAAGTCCTCTATCATTTTCATGAAATGAGAGTTTATATCTGAATCTTGCTTTATATGTGTGTTGGGGTATCCAGTACTTTCTCTGGTGGGAGAACTGGGTTCTAATGTTGCCAAGTCAAATTGTTTTTTGTTGCTTATGTTCTTATGCTTGTCTCTCACCATCTGGTTATGCCTGGTGTTATCTGGCCTCCCTGACTCTGGCTGGAGCCTGTCCTTCCTGTGAGCCTGTGATCCTGCGATCCTGTGATCTGGGGGAGTTGAGCTGCAACTGGGCTGTGGGCTGTGTGGGATCAGGTCCAATGCCAGGGCTCTGCTCCCAGCACAGGTGGGAACAGGAAGGCTCACAAGTCTCTAGGTGGGTGGGAAATATGTGCTAGTTACAGAGGCCACAAGATGAAACAAACTGGCTCTTGTTCTGGTCTGGTGGGTATCCAGTCTCTCAATCTCTCTGAAGCAGAAGATATACAAACCAGAACATAGACAAGGCCCAAGGGCATATGTGAAGGACAAGCTCTCTTCTTTCTTGACAAAATGTGGCTGAAGTTTCCTCAAATGACTGATCAAGTGTTCATCAGATAAATCTTCACATAGGGGGTTTCCAGAGGGAAAGCCAGGAAAGGGGATAACATTTGAAATGTAAATAAATAAAATAATCAATAAAGATAAATATAATGAAATTATTTGAATACTGTAAAATGGTATGGGAATAGGATCAATGAAATAAAGTTAATAAATGGTTAAAGTGAAAATTAGGCCATTCTCTTCATTTATATGTATTGATGAAAATAACAATGGGGGGTGGTTTGTTGTTGTTGTTTGGATTTCTTTCTTTTTTAGTTAACATAAAGATATGTTATTTATCTTTAGTTGTTTTATAATTTGTGTAAAAAGACACTCACAGATTAGAGAAAGAAATGGTTTGCTGTTAGACTTTATTATTTATTTATTTATTTATTTATTTATTTATATTTATTCAGTCACAGTCTTGCCATTTCTCCTTCACCTTCCTTGCTTTACCAAGACCAGTTCTCTTCTGTCACTATTTTTCTGGCCTCTTTGTGTCTTCACTTTTCCCCATTCTGACCCTCTGTGTTTTTCTGTGTCCCCGCTTTTATGTGGCTGTTTTCCTTTCATTCTTTTGCACTCTTTTTATTCCTCCTTTCTTTGAATGCTTAAAGTATGGGGCAGGTATGTGTGTTATTTTGTTTCTCTCTTGGATATAACATCACTTTTGTTCATTTCAAAGTGAACGAGCTCAATTCATTACCTTTAAGTTCCTTTCTAAAGAACACACAAAGTGAGCCGTGGTTTAATTATTAATGGATGGCTACAGCTAAGTCCAAATTTTGAAAGAGCTAAACTCTGTCATGTAGACAACGCTCCATATCACAACTCCACTAGATTTATTACCACAGGAGAACAGAACTATGAACATAAAGTTAAGTATTCACAGTTACAGAAAAATCTTACTTTTCCAATTTTTAACTTGTCAAATATCTACCTTTAACCACACTGAAGCATGTTTGCATTCATGTTATTGTGTATGTAGTATCAGTAAGCGTGGGTGCCATTACTGGGACGCAGGAATGAAACTGAATGCTAATGCACAAACGCAAAGAATGGACAAGAGGCTAATACACATCCATTCATATTTTAGTGACTTTGGGCAAACTAATTCTCTTTTTCTGTTTCATCAGAAATAAAATGAAAACAATACTCGATATTTTGCTCAAAGTATGTACTGTGAGATGACAGAGGTGGAGGTTTGGTAGAAGGGTTGTTATTGATAATGGTACTAGGTTTTACTTTATGCAGTATTTGACACACAGTAAGAGTTCTACTAGTGAGAGAAGAAAGATGCATGGCAGATACACAGAAGCACAGGTGGCAAATTGCCCTGAAAGCAAACCTGATTTGACTACATCATACTGGAGAGTGAATTTTGGCAAAAAAAAAAAAAAGATTTATCTTATTTTATCAGTGTGAGTGTTTTGCCTGCATTCATGTGTATGCACTTTGTGTATCTGGTGCTTGCAAAAACCAAGAGGTAATTGGATGTCATAAAACTAGAGTTAGAGACCATTGTGGGCCACTGTGTGTGTGTGTGTGTGTGTGTGTGTGTATGTGTGTGTGCTGGGAACTGAACACAGGTCCTGTGCAAGAGCAACAAGTATTCTTAACCACTGAGCCACCACTCAGGCCCCAGGCTTTGATTTTGATTGTATTAGTCACACTTTGGCTATTCCTTAGCAACCTTTCAAGCAATGACCAAACCTAGGCATTCCATTTACCTCTTTTTCTTTGAGACAGATCCTCAATTTACATAGTAAATGCAGCCCTGGCTGGCCTGAAACTCACTATGTAGAGAGGTTAGCCTCAAAGACATGGACCTGCGTCTGCCTCCTGAGTGCTAGTATTAAATTCATGCACTCAGACATCTGACTCTCCTTTCTCCTGTAAAATGGAATGGTATGAGAAAATAAGAGTGTGGAGGAGGTCTTGAGAAAACCTGTTGTAACACAAAAGGGAAGAAGGTGGTACCAGTCCTAGACTGTTCTTTCAAGAAGATTAGGCTCTCAGGAGCAGAGTCTGGTGACCTGTCTCTGAACTGCTTATCCTCGAGCAGCACTATATCCTGGATACAGGATTGGAAAAGTGCCTACCTGGAGAGGGCAGTGTCTGGGAGCCAAATGGCTTTCTGCTCTACCTGCCGATGCTGTGCAACTGAAGGAAACTTGACTCCCAAATGCTGTTCTATGTGATTAAAAGTCGTGCTTAGTAGCAGTATGACCATGCATAAGTTACTTCTCTATATAACTTGGTCTTTGTTTGAAAAGTGGGCTAATGACAGTGTCTGCATCCCAAGGAAGCTGGGAAGAATGAAACAAAAACACTTTCTAAAAGGTGTTTGGAATGTTGCCTACCAGGTACTGAGCGCTGTCAGATTTTATCCAGGTGTGAAACAGCAGCTAGGATCGAGAGATTTTTTTTTTCCTGGCTCCAAAGACGACACATTCCAAAACCAAGACAGGAGTATTGTACTTCATTTCATTTAATCAACCTTGAGTGTCCTTGAGTGTGGCAAACTAAAAGCCACAAGGCAGTGAGGCACTTTGGGCCCCAGGAAAACTTCCCAAACGGCCATCATCCAAAGTAGGCAGATGCTAATTCTGAAAGCCGAGGTCATGTCCAGGCAGTCTCTTCTACTCTAGGCTGCACTGAGACCTGAAATTTCCTACCATCATGCCTTAATGTCTTCCAAAAACTGCCTTTGAAATGACCACATTACTCAGAAGGAGTATAACCCATTAACCTGTTAGCTGAATAGACACTTTAACTGAGATTACTTTCATCATGTCACTTAGTTTTCTGGGAGTTGGACCCTGCAGCCAGCACATGAAGAATGGGTAAATGATGCTGTGAAGTAAGAAAAAGGGAAAGAGCATCTGGAGATAGTGTTTGGTTTGTGAGGATGAAAGCAAGGCAAAGTGAAGGATGCAGTCTCCAGGACAGAATGCAGACTTCTTATGACCTTGCTATCTTAGTATTCTATTGCTGTGAAGAGCCACCATGACTGTAGAAAGTCTTACAGGTGAAACCATTTAATTCAGGGCTTGCTTACATTTTCAGAGACTTAGTCCATTCTAACTATGACAGAGAGCTTGGCAGCACTCATGGCAGGCGTGATAACAGGAGTCATTGAAAGCAGGCAGAGAGAGAAGAAAAGGAGAGCCTGGGCTTGGCACAGACTTTTCAAACCTCAAAGTCCCCCAACTCCCAGTGACATATTTCCTTCAACAAGGCCATACCTACTCCAAGAAGGACATACCTCCTAATTGGCCTAATCCTTAAATATTATCAGTCCCCGATGATTAAGCATTCAAATACACGAGTTTATGAGACCATTCTTATTTAAACCATACCTACTGTCTTTTCTATTCCTTTATGTTTTCTTTTGCTTGAACGCATGCACACAGGCATGCCTGCATATGTGTGTGTATGTATAAGGCACGTGTCACCTAGCACACAGCTAAGTACACAATAAAAGAATATTGATGAGGTCTCTGAAGAGTGAATTCATACCTGTAGCAAGTCAAGTTCTGCAGGGATGTTTTGCTTTGAGCAAGAGTAGAGCTGGTGTGGTAACTTCTAATATGCGTTTGAGCTAGAATCTGAAGGCTGATCTGCTCCATAAGGGGAAGGAGGTGCCGAGAGCCTGAACATCACATGCACTAGAATAGTAATGACAAAACACCTACGGTGTAATGAGAGAAAGTGGTAGGCAGAAGCAAGTTTACAAGATCCAAGAAATTAGGCAGCATATATTTATGAACTTACCCAGACACTACTGAGTCCAAAGACCCAGGAGAAGCTGGACTTTCCAGGAGGGAGTAATTTATCTTTTTTTATATATATATAAAAAGAATGTTTTATATTGAGTGCTTCTTTGTGCCAGGTAGTTTTACTGACCCCTTAAAGTATTTATTCCTCACAATAGGACCTAAAGGATGTGTTTTATAAACAAGAAATGTCATCAGAAAAGCAGAGCTGTAGCAGCTAAGTGCATAGACAAGAATTTGAACAGTGCCTGAACTGGCTTCCCAACCCTGACACATTAATTGTATAGCTTTAGACAAGCTATTTCACCTCTCTGTTCTTCAGTTTCTTCTTTGGTACAATTGAGGATGGTAGCGAGAGGTACTAGTCAGTAGTTCGGTGTGAGGCAAGTGGAACTGTGTCACCAGACAAAATCTGGGAAGGTTGAGCAGATTCAGAAACTCTGGTGATTCTCATATCTGAGAACCATTGGCATTTCATCTACTCCGGACCTGGTTCCTGTCCTGGAGCACGTAACAGTGACACACCACATGAGGACCATGACAAGCACAGAGTTCATTTTTTAAAATTTATTTTGCTTTCTGTGAGGCTTATAATAATATCTGCTTAATAGAATTATAAGGTTTATGTGAGTTAGTATTCACAAAGCCCTTATGGTGTTGTGCCTATGTAAACAAGCAAAGAAATGTTCCCAAGACTAAGCAGTTAGTACGAGAAAGAAGCAGCATTTGAACCCAGGTCCAAATTCTTCAATACCAGCACAATTCCTATTTCTTCTATGGAGCCCAAAGCCTAGGAACTCATCAATGACCTGGATCGCTGAGGAAATTACACTGATCATGCTCTCTTTTAGCTCTCCTCCGTCACAGACTATCTGATTTGATGTCTGCCTCAACATTCTCCTGTTTCCTTTGGTATTTAGAGATGTAAATGCTTCCCACAAGCCATCATCAGTGGAGTGAGTGGTCTTACAGTGTTCTGAGTGGCAGAAGCATATGGCAGAACACAGCAGCCCATAATCCTTTGGTAGTTTCTAGCCCTTGTTTTTATGCGTATGTCCTGCCATTCTCACAGTTTGGGTTTTAAACTAAGTAAGGGCCAGAGGACACACCACTCTAGCTTGTGACTTGTTCTACATAAGGTTTTGTCTTTCTTTCCCCTTAGATATTTTTTATAGATAATTGTTTCAAGTTTCACCAGTTAAAGCTTTTGCTGAAGCATAAAGAAAGGGAGAGAATTGATATGATACCATCAAAGTTTCCATCAAAACATAATTTTTCACTCTCCCTTCCCAGGCTTATGGTACTATCATAAGAAATAATAGTAATGAAAAATGGCCAAAAGCACTCTGGTGTACTTGAGCTTAGTACAAAAGGAAATAGGGAGTTATTTTAATGAAACAGTCTATTTTTAAAGTGCCTTCTGAGCCTTGAATATACAGTACAATCATATCTCCAAAGAGAAAGCGTTATACACGAGTTCTAAAACACTTGCTGAGACAGTAAATGAGTGCACTTGATTTCCCCTTTCAGAGCTCTTCATTCCAATTTGATGCAAGCAGTAAATGAAATGACTTGGCTGATTCTAACTCAGTCCCCCATGGACATTTGTTTACATCTTGAAACCACTATGCATAATTGCTGTCTCTGCTCAGGGGAGGCCCTGCTGGGATTACAAGAAGTGTTGCAAGGTTCTAGTCAGGTGTGATCACCAGTTACAGCATGAGCCTGGCACTGCATGGCCACACTGACTACCTTGGCAATTGGATCCATCAGTCTTCCTCCTTCCTGAAACTGAGAGTTGCCAAAAGGATAGCAGACGTCTTTGAAAGGATAACACAGAGCTGTAAAGAACACTCAGACATGGGATGCCGTGATCTAAGAACCTCAAGTCCACTTCTGAGTCACATTCTGTGATTACACAGTCAATGGTAGTATAGTTTTACTGGGGGAGGAAAGGGAGAATGGCGGGTATGTCAGTATCCAAGGCCAGTCATCAATTTCTTTGAAAATGAATTTGTCTTAATCATTTCCAGTGCAAGGGGAAAAATGAGCCTATTCAGAGTGAATGATGGGGAGACTGCATCCAACTTTTTCCCTGTTTTAAACACATTTGAATTTAAAGTAAATCTGTTGAATCTTTTATAATTGAGGATATTAATAGTACCCATCTGTTTGCTATAAAGAAAAATGTCCCCTATAGGCTCATTAATTGAACATAGTCCGTACTTGGAGGTACTGTTTGGGAAAGGTAGAGAATGTTTGGGAAGTCGAGTCTTGCTAGAGGAAGTAAATCACTGGAGTCAGACTATGAGAGTTCATAGCCTAATCTCATTTCTCCCTGCCTCCTGTTTGGAGTTCAAAATGTGGTCTATCGGTTTACTGTTCCAGCCCCCTGTGCCATGCCTCTGCAACCAATATGGACTCTCCCTCTGGAACCATAAGCCAAAATAAACCCTTGTTTCCATAAGTCACTTTAGACATGGTGTTTACTACAGCAACAGAAAAGTAACTAATGCACTACATTATGAAGCTTATGAAGACTATAAATTTCAGAACAGTGTAAAGATACAAAAAGACTTATTAAATTCTCTGACAATAAATAAATAAATAAATAAATCCAAGTTGGAATTAATATTACAATCTTCCATTTGATGCATCTAACATTAGTGAAACAGAAGTGATGTACTTTTGCATATTTTACACACACATATTTTCTCCTTAACTATTCTTTGAAATAACAGTAAGCAATAGTGATTTCTGTGACTTCACTTGATATATTGTTGCACATTTGACATGCATATATTTACTTTACAATTGCAATGTGACCCAAGAGAAGCTGAATATTAGGAGAGCCAGCATCATTCCCTCCAATTCCACTGGCTTACTCTATGTTCTTAGATAAGTCATTTCTCATAACTCTCTACTCTTATCTATAAAGGGATATAAGCCTATCTTGAAAATATGATCAAAACATTTAAAAGATCACCTAAGTCCTTACCACTGTCTTTACTGCTAACAAATTGTAGTAAAGCAGATGACTAGATTATGTCAGATATTGCTGTTATTTTCTTCTATGTTCAAGCTTCATCCAATCAAATTCTCTGATAAACAGGAACAAGGCCTGAAGCTGGCCTTGTAAGGAACTCCAGTAAGTTTTTAGGAGATGGCATGGTGAGGAATGGGACGCAGACCACTGGGGAACAGGGAAGATTCTACATTTTAAGCAATAGACCTGTTTCTTTGGAGGCTGCACCAGCCAAGTGAGAACTCCCTTCACTCCTGGGTGAAGACAGTACCTATATTAATTGATCCAAGCTATCCTTAATGGGAGTTTCACCACACAACATTTTACCAACAGCAAGAATACACCTTCAGCTGTGGTGATAAACCACTTTCAAAGGACCTTATAAAACCCCAAAGTACTGGCTGTTTTGTGTGATACTCACTTGGCAGAATAAGCTTAGAAAGAAAGAACCTTGAATCTTTCTAATCATTCTGATTAATACCCACACCACAGAAGACAGTCTTATTTGTTTGGAATATTTTTTTTTCTGTGTGGTGCTGGCCGTGGAACCCAGTGCCTCATGCATGCCAGGCAAGTGCTTTACTTCTAGCTTATTTCTATAGAGTTCCTTGAATAAGTGGCTCGAGTATCATTAAGTATGTGTGGGAGAAAGGCTATCCTTTTGTTCCTGCACTGAGATAGTTACCAATAGGCCTTGGTGGAGATGTGACAAAACATTGTCCAATTCAGTTTTTAAATTCTCCTTTGTGCCCCCACCTTGTGTAATTCTATCCCTTCACCTTTTATTTTGTCATATCAGGACTTGAGGACAGGAATTATGTCTAAGTTATATTTCTATTATTATCACTGCAAAGGCAGCTAGGACTCAAAGCTATGTTGTGAATAAACTAATGGCAGAAAACTTAAATAAGTACACGGCTGCAAAGTCCTCCTGTAAAGGGATGAAAATTTCCTCCCCTAACCCTCTGAGAGCTCTTAAAGATGTTGAGATAATATGTTCCTGCTACAATTAAATCCAAATCTGGAGATCTAGGAGTAAGGCAGAACATGTGCTAAATATGCATGAGCCCTGGGTTCCACCCCCAATACTGAAAACAATCAGAAAAAGAAGAAGTTGTGTTCAAGAAGGGATGATCCAATGCAAAACTACAGGCAAGTGCCTTAGACCTCTTCTATTTTTATACTGTTTAAGATTTCAACCATCGGTGCCTTCTTAATTCCATGTCCTGGAACTCCTTTTGCTGGTTTTATTTTTGCCTTTAATTTGTATTCATTTGTGTGTGTGTGTGTGTGTGTGTGTGTGTGTGTGTGTGTGTGTGAGAGAGAGAGAGAGAGAGAGAGAGAGAGAGAGAGAGAGAGAGAGAGGTGTCTACTTGACTACTTAGGACCAAGGCTTCTACAATGTGTGTCTATGTCTACTTGACTACTTAGGACCAAGGCTTCTACAATGTGTGTCTAGGGGCCAAAGGACAATTTCATGGAGTAGGTTATTTCCTGACACCTTCCTGTGGGTTTAGGGGATTGAGTTTAAGACAGACTTGCAAAGTGCCTTTGTCCACTGAACTCTCTCACTAGGCTCCTTTCTCCTGCTTTTTAAGGCAAAAAGAAAAGTCTGATATTTGTGTTTCTCTGTTTATTCTGAAAACTGCTTTCCAGCTTATTAAATGCAGCTCGCATATGACACAATATTTCCTTGGTTAGTGCAACCAGTGTTCAACTAAACTAAACCATATCCTTAGATACACAAAATCATGTACCACAGCCAGCCTAGCCAAGCCACAGAATTCTTTCTCTAACCCCAGTCATTGATGGCCACAAATGTCCTATGTAAATCAGCTATTAGTCACTTGACCTTCTGTCTGCTTGTGTCTGGAGGTATAAGCAACTGACTTGGGAAAGCAGATCCTCCGGGCATTGTGAATCCATTAATCACTTTCTGTTGCTGTGACAAAATATCCAAGGTAAGTAAATTTAAGAAGGAATGGTGTGTTTTGGCTCAGAGTTTAGGAAGCTTCTATGTGTGAGTATCGGGCAGCATTGTTGTGGTCTGGCGATGAGGCAAACCTGTCGTAGCAGGGATGTGTTTTGGACAAAGCTGCAGCCAGGAGGCAGAGGGAGCAACATGAAAGAGCCAAGGACAGGAATATCTAGCTAAAATATGTCGTCAGGGACATCCAAGTAGATTGCCTGCCACCTCCTAATTGCCCACTCAGCTATGAACTCATTAATGAGAATAAATGTATCCAATTGATGTGAGAAACTAAGGACTTAGCCTATAAAGATCATTGTCTCCTTAAAATGCCATAAAACAACTATATATTGCTTTAACACAAGCCAACAACAATGAAGCCGGACCAGTCAGGTAAACTTTTTTTTTTTTTTTCAAAACTAGCTTCTTTACTGCCAGTTAAACATTTTAAAACTCATTTGTGGAAGTGTATTTAGAAACAATATTTTGAGTCATGCAAGAGAAGCATTTTCATTCCTTGAGATCCACACTTACTTTATGGAAAAAAAAAAATGTTCCAACTTGCTTCCTACTCCTCACTCCAACTTTTGTCAGACGCAGCCTACATATGCTTCTTACGAATTAAATTCACATCCAGAAGACCAAGTATTGTCAGGCTGATTCATAAGACTGGGTTCTGAAGGTAATTGGTAATGAGGAAGTGCTCCCCTGAAATAACCATATCACCCCCCAAAGGCATGGGATCTAGTTTTACTTAAAGTATGTAAGTTATTTAAATAATGTGGGGCAGAGAGGTAGCTTAAAGTAGATGCTTGAAAATCTAGCCATCTTTGTTTCTAAAAGTAGCAGCAGAGATAAAACATCTTGAGCCTGTTATAAGTAAGTGCTTGGTGGTCTACCTCAGCTGGAGAACACTTGTACAACATGCACAAGGCCCTGAATTCTGGCCTCAGAACGACACAAAAAGGCAATTGTAATAAGCAAATGGCCCATGTGGCTACATCTTATGGATCCCCAAATGAATGTTCAACAACAAAGGCATAGACCTCAGTGTGCTCACACATGCCCCAAATCACAGCCACCAGAAGGAAGAAGTGGAAATGGGAGTCTGAATCCAGTTGGGATACATAGAAAGGTCCTGTCTCGGAGGGGAAAGAGAATAAGGTGTTTGTGTATGTAAGTATATGTAGGTATTTATGTATATCTACTAGTTGAAACTGGTGTTTTTTATTCCTTTTAATGTATTATAAATGGAAATGGAGAGGAGATAGAAAGAGGATAGAAATAAAAAGAGTCTTTCTGCTTAGACGGGAAGAGCGTAACGTGAGCATGGATTTCCAAATGAAGTAGATGCCTTTACTATAGAGTTCACTGTCTTAGTGCTACACGGGGTTATTATGAACACATTAAAACCCATAATAATAAGACTATTTTTAAACTCAACTAAAAGGGAATTCAGTATCTGATAATTACGCTAACATACATAAGAATTTCTTTTTTCTATTTCCTATTCTTCTTTGGTATTTGAACATCAAAAACATTCAGTCAATGAAAGCTAAATTAATGAACTGAAAACTTCAATTTTAGTTCATTTGAACATTTTACTGGTGGAATTGCTTTTTTAGAAATATAATACCCGATCCCACTAAAGATTCTTAAAGTGTCATATACAGTAATCCACACGGACCCTTACTTAAGTGATTAAGCAAAACATTTTTCTCTTCTTTTCCTAATTACATACTTAGAGGATCATGATCCTATTAGTTTAATTGAAGTCAAGTTTCAGTATTTAATACGAGAAACATCTCAATCAGAGCACAGCCACGGGAGCTAGGAAGATGATGGCATTCCTTTTATTTAGAAAGAAGCAATAACAATAAAGCAAGTGAATGTCAGCCAATATAACCAACAAATATCAAGTCTGGAAGAGGAGAACTTAACTTCCTCCTTCAGTATAGTTTCTGCAAACTCTGTACGATAAACCATAGATGGGGACAGAGAAGGAGGAACAACATGTGAAGTCCCTCCAGGATGCTCATCCCTTTGGGCTCTGGCCTGGGCTAACCTTTTATACTTGTTGCTTCAATATTTTATGTCCCAACTATTCTAGACAGTTTCTATGGTGTTTAGTAGTGTTGACAACCATGTAAGAGTTTCAATATGTTTTAACTTCGAATACAAAAAAATTTCAGTTAACTTGACCTAGAACATGAAATTAACTCACTTACCCAAGGTTGCATAGCAACGGTATGTTTGGTATTTCTTACCAACATTCAAATGATAGCTTTTCAACATTACAAAACCTCCAGCTAATATGTGTAAATGTTCAATTTCATTCATTAGTGTGTATCCTAACTGGCCTATGAAAGTTTATTTTTCTTTTGTATAAGACATATGCTACCTAATTAGTAAAATTAAAATAGTATTTTATTAAAATCTAGTTTGCTGTGGTTTCTTCTCATTTTAAAATTTCAAGTTAAAAAAGAAGCTTACACTGATTAACAAAAGTAACTTATTTATATAGCATATGTTCTTAGGTCACAGTGAGATTGTGCCAAAAATCAATCACAAATGTCTTTCAATACATAATACTTAGAAAAATTTAAAATGTCCTTAATGAATCAATCAAGGAAACATATAATCAAAAATGACCATGAGACCTCTGAAATTTCTTTCTACATGTTTTAAGACAACTGTATATTTTCAGTCTAATAATATTTGTATTAGTTCCTTGAGAATCTCAAACAACTTATTTTCATTGCATTTGCCTCTACTCTCCCTAATGCCTCCCAGATGCACACATCATCCCCTACCACCTTCCAACTTCATGTCTTTCTGTGTTATTTTTAGATTTTAGATAATACACCTTTTTCCATTTGTGTTGACCATTCGTGGGGGTTGAGACATTCGTCTAATGTCAATTGACTCACTATAGGCCATACTCGTAAAGAAAGCTGACTCTTTGTCCTGCAACAATCAGAAGTTGTCACTGTCTTCTCGGTCAAGGGTGGGAGCTCACAGTCCCCTCCCGACTCCATGTTGGAATGTTGACTGGCTTGGTCTTGGCCAAGCAACCACAGCTGCCATGAGTTTATGAGGACAGAACTTTCATCATGTCTAGAAGACATGGACTTACAGCAGTCCTGGCTTACCTATGGCACTTAGAATCATTCTGGTCCTTCTTCCCTGATGGTCGCTAAGGCTTGGTAAGGGTTAAGCAATATGTCTGGCCTCAGTGAGAGAGGAAGCACCTACCCAAGGAGAGACTTGAAGTACCAAAGTGTGGGGAAGGAGATACCCAGGGGCCTGCACCCGATCAGAGAAGAAAGAAGGGAGGGAGAGGAGAAGTATTGTGGGAAGATGTGACCAGGAGGGGGCCAGTGAGCTGAATGCAAAGAGAATAATTTTTAAAAAGCACTTGCTGCTCTTGTAGAGAACCCAGATTCAGTTCCCAACACTCACAGGGCAGCTCACAACTGTCTATAACTCTAGTTCGAGGGGAACTAATTTACTTTTCTGACCTTGTGGATGTAAAGCATAAATAGATACATATGTATGCATGTAGGATAATACTCATAAGTATATAATTAAAATCAATCTTGAAAGAAACAAAAACATAGCCATCAGTGGTGGTGCACACCTTTAATCCCAGCACTTGGGAGGCAGAGACAGTCAGATATCTGAATTAGAGGCCACCCTGGTCTACAGAGTGAGTTCTAGGATGACCACAGCTATACGGAGAAACCATATGTTGAAACAAACAAGCAAGCAAAACAAACCAAAAAGAGAGAGATTGAATAAGTAACCTAACTTTAACTTAAGAACAATAAACTAAAAATAGAAGAAGAAACTAAACCTAAAATAGACAAAAAGAATGAAATAATGCTAGAAGACACATTAATGAACTAAAGAACTAAAGAAAAGTAATTGATAAATCAAATAAAACTAAATATTAGTTCCTTACAATGCCACCAACAAAAATTGGCAAACTTTCACATAAATTGTTCAAGGGATATATGGACTAGAATTTGGCCATTAAATAGGGATTACTGAAGATAAGTAAAGCCACCGGCTCCAATTTCCATCACTGTAAAAAAAAAAAAGGGACAAATACAAAAAAGCAAAATTCAAAATTTAAAAAAGGATATTACTACTAACCTTTCAAAAATAAAACAAAATCGTAAGGGCATGTTTGAGTCAGTGTAAAGTAGACAAAATGGATAGATTCTTATAGAACTTAGCCAGAGTAACAGATTCAATAACAACTACAGAATATGAGTATACATACAACAACTGCAAAGATTGAAACAATTTCAAAACAATCCAGGAAAACCTAGCTTCACTGGGCTTATAAATACTCCAGTAATGGCATTTCTCAAGAAAAATCAGTACTAGTCTAACAAAATTTTTCAAAGACTCAAATAAATATATGTCAACTAATCCTGTAAGTTACTAGTATCTTCATAACAAAGCTGGACAAAAGTATAACAAAATAAAGTGTAGTATCTGTCTTCAATACAGTTACAACAGTTCCCACCAAAATACCATGAAAGAGAATCTAGCAGCACAGGGCAAATGTTATCCCTAGTGACAAAGTGAGGGTTCTATCAGTAGCATAAAGTTGAATCAACACATATTCAATGTAGTATTTCTGATTGATAATGGAGAAATGGCATATCCACCTCAAAAATATGCAGAAAGTATAATTGGTCTTTTACAACAAAACACTCAACAAGGTAAAGAATGGGAAGGAAGCTTCTTGATAAAAAATATCTTTTTAAAAAAACACCACTAACAGCATATTTAATGTTGAGATAATAAGCTTTTCCTCATAAGATTAGAAATAAAACTTTTATCTCCTCTTGCCAGCTCAACTCCACATTGTATTGGAGGTTTCAGCCAGAGAAATTAGACTAAACGGCTGCGTGAATCTGACATAGCAATAGGTATGTAGATGAAAAGAATAGATTTGAACAGTCAGAAATGAACTTATGTATTTCTAGCAAAAAGATATTTGACAAGAATGCTAAGACAATCCAATGAAGAAATAAATATTATTTTGAAGAAATTTTGTTGGAACAGTTAGATATCTACCCATAATTGAATAAGGTCAAAACCTCACCTCTCACCAAACACAACTTAATCCAGAATACAAAATAGATTGAATACATTAACTTAAGAGAGAAAATATAATGTAGAAGAAATCATAATGTGACCTCTGTGAGTTGTACAGTGGATTGTTAAATATGACATGTGAAGCACAAGTAAACCTCCCATTAAAAAATACACAGAAACCCCTCCACACACACAAAAAAATAGTTCATCAATATTAAAAGCAATCTGTTTTATTATTACACAGACCAAATTCTAGTGAAGGCACATGAAGGGTTAAAAACTATAACTTGTTTTGAAAGAGAGCAAGAAACAGTGTGTGTGGTGGGTCTGTAGGGAGGAAAGGGAAAGAAGAATAATGAGATCACAATCTCAAAATAACAGAAAAATATCAAAAATTACACTGTAATATTTCTTTTGTTTTTCGAGGCAGAATTTCTCTGTGTAACAGCCCTGGTTGTGTGTCCTGGCACTCACTTTTTATCCCAGGCTGTCCTCGAACTCAAGATCTGCCTGCCTCTGCCTCCGGAGTGCTAGGATTGAAGGCGTGCGCCACCACTTAATAATTAGAACTATTTTAACATTGTTATTTTTTTAAAAAAGAAAACAAGACTCGAAGGAAATATGAGAAAACAATAAACTCCTAATAAGCTACATGAGAGATGATATTATTTTTGATATCTTTAAAATATTTAAAATATTTAAATACCTTTTAAAACCTTGAAAATATTTTTTTATATTCCATAAACCCAATAAAACTGAAAATCCAATTAATCACAAAGTACATTCCTCAAATTTCAGGTAAGTCAATATTTTAATGCAAAAAGTTAAGGTTTAATCCTTTGATTGTTAAGCTTTACAGTTAATATGAAGTGTTATTGACGTCAGCATGGATTAACGTTCTATTGCCATTGTCACACACTAGCATAGGTAGAGTAGCCTAAAATGAAAAATTCATTGTCACACAGTTCTAGATGTCAGAAACCTGAGATGAAGTAAAAGTGCTTGCAGGACAGGTTCCTTCTGTGAGCTCTAAGGGCAAAAAAATTCTGCTTCCTGCCTTGTCCAGCTTCTGTAGTCTGCCTGCATCTTCCTTCATATTAAAAAACCAGCAGGGTCACTTCACATTGTTCCCTATCCTCCTTCTCCCCCACCCCCCCACACACATACCAGTCCCCTTGCTTTCTGTCTATCTCATGAGGATCCTTGTGATTTTGTGAGTGCTCCCTGGAAAAGTTCTTTGTCTCAATAGCATGTCTTAGTCATGTATCATTTTAACCCGAATCCCTGAGAAATATCCACAAATCCTGAAGTGTAAGTTGTTGAGATATTTGGAGATAGTACTTGTTTTATCTACTAGTGAGTTTGTTTTAAGCTTAAACAAAAGCAATTAATAATCAATAACAATCTACAAAAGGCGCTGGAAATGTTTTGAGGGCCTGGTGAGATGGCTCATGTGTAGGTGCATTTGCTGCACAAGCCTAAGGATGTGCGTTGGACTCCTCAGAACCCACGTCAAAACGCCGAGCATGACTGAGCTTATGTCTGTACCGCCAGTGCTTTATGAGAAGGGGTTAAAAGACAAAAGATCATTGAGGCTTTCTAGTTGCCACCCTAGCTCCAGATTCAGAGAGTGTGTCTCAAAGGAATACGATGAAGACCATCTTCCTCTGGACTCCACAAGCAATCACAGGTGGATGTATGCATATAGTCAAGTGTGTGTGTGCATGCATGTGCACGCACACACACACACACACACACAGGGAGAGAGAGAGAGACAGAGAGAGACAGAGAGAGACAGAGAGAGAGACAGAGAGGCACCCACACCCCCAACACTTATTTACCACACACACAATTTTAAAAGACTGAAAGAAAATGCTTTGGGTATTGCATAATTATACCCTTTTGATTTTTCAAAGAAGATGATATTGAAGAGCAGAGGAGCAGAGAATGGACAGTAAAAATCAAAATAGACATTAAGTTTCGAGAGGAGTCAAACCTAAGAAATTACCTTGTTAGCTAAGTAAAGACCATGCTGTTTTCAGAAAATTATTTAACTCTCTGGGAAAATATTCAGAGAGAGAGAGAGAGAGAGAGAGAGGGAGAGGGAG
>NW_021604605.1:2117639-2137969 GCF_004785775.1 Grammomys surdaster | reverse complement strand
TATGGAGGGAGGGAGGGAAGGAGGGAGGGAGAGAGAGCGAGCTTCTTTAGTTGTTTTGGATAAGAGGACTAGAAGCAACAGGTATTCCTAAGGCTCTGCTCTTGGTTTCTAAATACTGAAAGGAATCATGGCTCTATGAAGACAGGTCTAATTTCAAGGCTAGGACAAATATAAAAGGAAAGGATGGATTTGAAATGTCCTGGTGTACAAGAAAGTAAGACACTGTTCAAACATGATAGAGACATGTTAAATGAAAACAGGAGTCATCTTTCCAGGGTTTCCATTTGACCAAATTAGGGACAGTTTGAGCTTCTAAGGAGATGGCAGTTAAATTTATAATTTATTAAATAAGATAATAATCAAAAAGTTCACACTAATGTAATTAAAAACCAACCAAGGATATTATTCTTAATGCTCCTATCTCCTACCTGGTTCTTTCTGCTTTCCCTGCTTCTCGTATTTGTACCTGCCTTCTCTGACAATAAGAAGTCTAGCTTTCTTGATCCAAAGTATATTTACTTATTCATTCAGTCATAGAATATACAGAAAGTAATTTCAGTATCAGCAAAGAAATGCAGAGGAATGATGGAATTAGACATGTCACTATGTAGCAGCTATTAAAGTGATAATTACTATAGACAAAATTCAAATAAATCCGTTTGTGCTGGTTGGAATTTGTCAACTTGACACAAACCTGGACATATGTGGGAAGACAGAATCTTACTTGACAAAACCTGCCTCCATGAGGTTGGGCTGTAAACAAGTCTGTGGGGGTATTTTCTTGATTAATAATTGAGGTGGGAGGGACCAGTCTGTGTGGGTGGTGTCACCTCTGGTCCTGGATGGTATAAGAAAGCAGGTTGAGCAAACCATGAGGACAAGCCAGTAATCAGCTTCCCCTCCATGATCTCTGCATCAGCTCCTGCCTCCAGGATCCTGCTGCGACTTCCTGCGCTAACTTCCCTGGATGATAGATTTATAAGCTGTGTGACAACATAGACCCTTTCCTCCCCAAGCTGCCTTTGGTCATGCTGTTACATCACAGCAATAGAAACTCTGAGACAGTATCGTATAATATTTGTGGAGTAGCAAGATATTCATCAGTTTTAAAATACTCTTATATAACAACCATATTCATTGGAAATAGAACAGATAGCTATTTTATAATGAGAGTAATCTGATGGCTGTAGCCTTAACTAAAGAGTGTGAAGAAGGATTAGATTATGTTAAGAAAAGTGATACACTAGGCTTAATTAGCACTGAAAAACACATGTCATCATTATTTAAATTATTTATAATTAAAATATTACCTACCCCACCTCTCTTTCTGTGTGTGTGTGTGTGTGTGTGTATTTGTATGTTTGTATGTGGAAATCAGAGGACAACTTGCCAGAGTCAGGCCTTTCATTCCACCATGGGGATTGAACTCATGTCATCAGGCTTGGCAGTCTTTATTCTCTAAGCCGTCTTCTTGCTAAACCCCATTGTTTGAGACAAGGTTTCCCTATATAATCCTGGCTAGCTGGCCTGGAGCTTGATTTGTTGACCATGCTAGCCTTGAAGTCACAGAGATTCACCTGTCTCTGCATTGTGAGTGCTGGGAACAAAGGAGTGTGCCACCATACCCAGCTACAATTATTTTTAATTTTTTAAAATGTATTTTATTCATTCATTCATTCATTCATTCTTCTTTTACAGTCCAGACTTTATCCTCCTCTCAGTCCACCCTCTGACTGTTCCGCATGTCATACCTCTTCCCCAGACTCCAAGAAGATGTCCCTATCCCCCACCCACCACCCCACCAGACCTCCGCACTCCCTGGGTCCCCAAGTCTCTCGAGGGTTAGGTGCATCTTCTCTGACTGAGTCCACACCCTGCAGTTCTCTGCTGTATATGTGTTGGGGGCCTCATATGAGCTGGTGTATGCTGCCTGGTTGGTGGCTCAGTGTCTGAGAGATCTCAGGGGTCCAGGTTAGTTGAGACTGCTGGCCTTCCTACAGGGTCACCCTCCTCCTCAGCTTCTTCCAGTTTTTCCCTAATTCAGCCACAGGACATCAAGTGGAGGAATGGGGTTGCTATCTTACAGTCAAAAACTCTGACTCAAATTGTTCCTGTCTGAAAGAACTACAGGGACAAAAATGGAGAAGAGCTTGAGGGAAAGGAGGTTCAGTGACAGGCCCAACTTGGGATCCAGCTCAAGGGGAGGCCCTAAGGCCTGTCACTATTACTGAGACTATGATGTGCTTACAAACAGGACCTGTCATGACTGCCCTCCGAAAGGCCCAACAAGCAGCTGAGTCAGAGGCAGATATTTATTTTTAATTTTTATAAAGTATTTTCATAGGTCTTGTGTAGTAACATCATTAACTCATTTAATTTCTTTAAACATTTTAAATGTAATATTTTTAATTCATTTTTGAGAATTTCATATATGCATATGCTGTATTGTGATCACATACCCTTAAATTAAATCCTTAAATCCTCCCAAGCACATGTGCCCTTCCTCCAAACTTCATGCCCTCTACTTTTTAATAACCCATAGAATTGAGTCTGTGATGGCCATGTATTCATGAGTGTAGAGCCCTCCACCAGAGTGTGGTCAATCTGCCATGGGCCACACCCTTAAAGCAAACTGACTCTCATCCCCTAGAAGGCAACAACTGTCAGTAGTGCTCCTCAGCTAGGAGTGGATGATTTTTGAGTTACTTCTGCCACATTGGAATGCTGACTGACTAGATCTTGTGTAACTCATCTAACCTCCACAGCTGCAGTACTGGGATAAATGACTTTCTTATCACTGGGTCAAAATGCCTGAGGGAAGATCTAAGGGATGAGAGAATGGTTTGGGGTCATGATTTCAGAGGGCTCGGTCATGTTTGGTCATCCCCAGTGCATATGAGCTGAAGGACATGGCCACAGGAGCATATGACTTCACTTCCTGTCTTATAAGAAGTTGAGAGAAGAATGCAGAAAGAGACTAGGATATGGAGTCAAACCCATGAATACACTACCTCCTTGTCTCCTTCCTCCCAGTAGGTCTTCCAGCTTTCACCGTTTCCCAAAAATGACACCAAACCAGAACCCATCAAGGGATTAATGTGTTTATTCATTCAGCCCAAGCCATCCTAATCAAATGATATAGGACTACCCTCACAGATACACCCAGAAGTACTCTTTGTTAAACTTCTGGGCTTAACAAAAATCCAGAAGTTAAAATCTTTTTTTGTCTTCTTTTGTCTTGTTTTTCAGAAGGAAGTTCAAAGACAGTTTTATTAGAGTTTAAAAGAAGGGCCTCAGGGCAGGCAAGCTGTAAATTTTGGCAGCTGCATAGAAGAAGACAATGGAAGGAGGAAGCAAGGAGACCTTGCTGCTCATAAGAAGCCATATGGCAGAAGGAGGAAGGGTGTAGTTTCAGAGTCCAAGAGTAAAAGGGCCCAGGGTCCTGGAAAGCATTCTAAGACCTGAAAGACAAAATGGGAAGAAGAAAGGGAGAACATTACATGTTTCTGAGTCACAAAGGCAGGTAAACTTTAGTGCTGCTACCTGGCAGTGATTCCCTAAGTGGCTGCCTCCTGGGCAGTTCTCTCATTTTTAATGTTTGGAATAGTACTAATTAATTAATTAATTAATTAACACCACAAATGCTGCTCCCACTCCAGGTCCCTCCTTCAAAAGGTCCTTCTCCCATGCGCTCACCTTCTCTTCTGAGAGGGTGGGCTCCTCCTGGGTATGCCTCACCCTGGCATGGCAAGTCTCTGGCAGATTAGGCACATCCTCTCCCATTGAGGCCAGACAAGGTAGTCATGAAGACTATGCCTGTCTGCTATATATGTGCTGGGGGTGGGTAGAGGGCTTGTTCCAGCTCTTATATGTTCTTTGGTTGGTGGTTCAGTCTCTGAGAGCTCCCAGGAGTCCAGGTTTGTTGACTCTGTTGGTCTTCCTGTGGGTTTCCATTAGCCATAAGGCACAGAATACCCATGACACACACCACAGACCCAAAGAAGTTAAACAAGAAGGAAGGACTAAGAAAGGATGCTTGAATCACACTTGGAAGGGGGAACAAAGTAGTCATAGGAGGCAGATGGAGGGATGGAACTGGGTGGGAGAGGAGAAGGGGAAGGGAATGGGGAGGCAGGCTCAGGAGCGAGAAGAGACTGGAAATAGGCCCAGAGAATGAACTGAAGTCTGCAGCTGGGGGTGGGGAGCATCTCTAGGAGACCTGGGATAAGGGAGGCTCCCAGGAGTCCATGTGGATGTCCTAAGCCAAGATGCCTAACAATGGGGACATGGAACCTGAAGAGGCCACCTCCTGTAGCTAGGCAGGTCCCCAGGGAGAGAGATGAGATTACCAACCAACCCAAAAATTTTCACCCAAAATTTGTCCTATCTAAAAGAAATGCAGGGATGGAGCAGAGACCAAAAGAAAGGCCAACCAATAATCAGCTCAACTTGAAACCCACCCCATAGGAAAGCACTAATCCTTGTCAGTATTAATGATATTCTGTTATGCTTACAGACAGGAGCCTAGCATAATCCTCTGAGAGACTCTACCCAGCAGTGGATTGAAACAGATGCAGATACCCACAGCCAAACATTAGACAGAGGTTGGGGACACTTATGGAAGAGTTGGGAAAGGAATTGAAGGTCCTGAGCAGTTCTTAACCATTTGATTGGATAATCAGGATTAACTTTGTAACCCCAGCACTAGGGAAGCCAAGCGAAGAAGAGTGTGAGTTTGAGGCCAGGCAGAACTACACAGTGAGAGCCTGGCTCAATTCTCTACCTCTCCTCTACACAGAAGTTTTTTGCAGTACTAACATTTCCTGTTTCATAGGTAAGGAAATTGAAGTTGTCTCAAGTCACACAGCCAGTAAGTGGTAGGCGCAGGCTACATAGGCTAAGTCTATACTTATTGTTTTAAATTAGGCTAATTGTCATTTCCTCTGCTACTTTTAACATTTAGACCCCTCTATACTACTTAACAGTAGTAATACCATTCTTGGCCTTTTATCATTTTCTTTAAATACAGTTTTTGCCTTTTTTTTTTTTACATTTTCCTTGTAATACATTTTAATCTTTCTCTTAAACTCTCTCTCTCTGTCTGTCTCTCTCTCTCTCTGTCTCTCTCTCTCTCTCTCTGTCTCTCTCTGTCTCTCTCTCTCTCTCTCTCTCTCTCAACAAACACCTTTCAGGACAACGAAACCAAAAAAAAAAAAAAAAGCAGCACATAAAGAACAAAGTTACTTTTGTGTTGGTCAACTTCTTCTGAGCATGGGGTTTCTCTAGAATGTGGTTGATACAACCAATGTGACTCCATTGGAGAAAACGTCACCTTCCTTCACCTAGTAGATTTCAATTGCGAATAGCTTCTTGGATAGAAGTGTGACTTTATATCCACTTGCCCTTCTCAAGGCTAAGATTTTGTCTGGCTTGAACCTGTGCAGGTTTTGCACATGCTGTCACAGTCTCTGTGGGTTCATATGTGCATTAGTCCTATTGTGCCTGGAAGACAGTGTTTCCTTGGAGTCATCGACCACCTCTGGATCTTACATTCTCTCTCCTTTTAACATCTTTCAAATTCCTTTTCTGCACAGTTTCTTTAGCCATGAGGGGGAGGGGTTGATAAAAACATTCATTTTGGGATGAGGGAATGTTTTTCACTCTCTGCCTGTTGTTCAGTTGTGGGCCTCTGTGGTAATTATCTGCAAGAAGATTCTCTGATGAGGGTTGAGCGATACTATGATCGATGGCTATAGGTACAGCAATATGTCCTCGGGCATCATCAAAATGCTATGTTTGTTACGTGGTCTCATTGTGTCACCTTGGCTGGCCTAGAACTCACTATGCAGACCAGGCTAGCCTTGAGTTCATAGAATTCCAAAGGCCTCTGCCTCCCAAGATCTGGGCTTAGAAGTGTGCACAGCCATGCTTGTCTTATTTAAAAACGAAAACAAAAACAAAAACATGTGATTTGTTTATTCATCCACTCACTTGCTATGTGAATAGTGGGGGCATGCCATGACTGGAATGTAGAAGTCAGAGGACAGTGTGACAACTTTCATGAATCTGTTCTCCTCTTCCACCATGTGGGGCTCAAGAATGGAATTCAGGTCACCAAGTATGGTGGCAAGTGCCTTTACTGATGTGCCATCTTACTGGTCCAAGTTTACATAATTTTTATACCCTGTTTTTCAGTTTGCATTGAGGGAGATTTTTCTCTTTTATATATCACCTCATTGTTCTCCTCATGTATAATTTTAGCAGATCTCTTATATTTTTTCTTTTTTTCAGAGTCTTCCTCAACACTGGCTCTAGTGTCCCGTATGGCAGAATTATTTTACATAAGAAACATAGAGCAATATTTTTCAATTTGTCTCCAGTCCTATTTGAAAAAATGACAAGTCTTTGGACAACAATTTGATAGCTTCAATCTTGTCTCTAGGAAGAGTCAGAAAATAGGATACTGAGATGATTTTGGAAGATCCTAAATGCAATCTGCTTCTCTTATGTTTAACCCTTTGCTTAATTTTTAAATTCAAGCCAGATAATCATTCTAATATTTAGTTCAAGTTTATGTATTTAAACATACTAAGGAAGTTCTGGAAAAGTGCTAAGAGCTAAGTGACGGTGACAGGAGATGATAAAGAACACCTTGTCAGTGAAGTTGGTGACTTATCTGAAGTGTTAAAACTATGTAAAATTTTGACAATTTTGCTTTCAAATTGTAACTTTCAAAAAGTCTCCAATTTAATTCTTCTGCTAATGGAATGCTTCTTTGACTAAAAAATTAGTAATCATAGGATATAATCCTGGCTATATACAACAAACAAAGTCCTCTGACCTCCAGAAGTGCACTCCCACACAGATACACTATAATAAATGAATATATACATCATAAGCACACACACACACACAAACACACACACACACACACACACACACACACACACACGTGAGCCATGCACATACGTAGTTTTAAGTTCTTATGAAGTACTTGGGTTTCCCCATTCCCTATCAAGCATGACTAGGTAGTGTCACTACCTATATTTTCATCTGAACTGATCAATCAAAACCCAGTACTCTACCACTGAGCAACACCTTCAGCCCTTCTTAGCATTAACTTTTTACTTTGAGACAGGGTCTACCTAAGTTGTACTTGTAACCCTCTGTCTCAGCCTCCTCGGGACAAATATCTGCTTTCTGTCCTTAGGATGATAACCAGACAGTTTCAAACGTGTTATACAATTTTCAGTGGTCCAGTTATTGTTTTGATGGAGAGAGGATCTGCTAGCTCCTCAGTCTTCCATTTCAGAAGTCTGGTCTCTACTCATTTTTTTAAAAACAGAAAAAGTGAAATCCGGGCAAATTCGGAATTGCCTAGAGCTGGTCTGGGACTGGAACTGAAACCCGTAGGTTTCCCCACTCCTCCATTATTTTAAGTACTTATGGTAAAATAGTGAGTAGCTTATATTTCTTTTTTATATAATAACTGAGTAGATGTGATGCAGACAAATGGTTAAGATATGAAAAATGCTACTAACCCAAGCTTACTAAAGCAGTGCTGCCAACTAACCTTGCTGTGCCCTCGACTCCTTTTCTTCTGTGCTTCACTCAGCCTCCCCTCCATACACCTTGGGCAGAGGTAAAAATTCCAGGACAATTATTCTTCTAAGAGGGCATATTAAGTTTTTCTAGTGAGTATTTGCATATAAATTTTGTTAACTAAGGAGCTGATACACAGTCTATATCAAACCCTATTTAAAATCATGGCTTTGGACACTTACAATAATCATTTTGAACCTCAGGGTTTGAATCTGCAAAATAGGAATAACAAAATGTAGACTATTGTGAGGGAAGTGTCTCTAGGTGTAAATAGAAAGTGGCCCAGAATGAAGATTGCTTTGCAGTTACTTCTTTCCATCTCGGAATCCTGTTGTTAAAGAGAAGGCTGGCTACTCATTGCTTCCCTCTGCAGACCGTTGCTTAGTTTCTTGTTCCCTGATGATATCTCTTAGATCTTATGTTGTACAACTGACGCACATCCCTAATGATTTACATAATATTGTGCTTCAACTAATATTAAATTTTGTGCTTTACATAATAATGCAGGAGCTGAACTTCTTTGGAGACTGATAGAGTCCAGATATTTGGCCATTTTGGTGTGGTTTGTGAATTTGGGGTTCCTAATTTTATCACTTCTTGCCTGTTTATGTATCTGTCCCATTAACCTTTGTTATCTGGGCATCTAGAAATAGTGAAGTAATTTACTAAATTAGTACCCTGAAGTTCAGAGGGCAATTGTTTTATGTAACTGTTTTAAAAGATTCATATCCTCCCCAACGTAAGCAGTCCTGTAAATCTGTCCAATCTAAGTGTGTTATGATTGGGATAGATTACCCTCCTTCCATTAAAAGAGAAACAGAGAACTTTGTGTTGCAACCAAGGTGAGCTGCTCTGTGTGTATGAGAGATCCATAGAGTAGCTGTGTAGTTATAAGCTGACACGTCATTTTTCACCCTCAGAGTATATTCACGAAACTGATACAAACATTGAGTCTGCTCGAAGAGAAGTGTGTGTGTGCGTGTGTGTGTGTGTGTGTTCAGGAAGGAGGATACCAAAGCTGATCTTGAATGTTCGTGGAGAAATGGTAACAAGTCACCAAAGAGTACTTTAATAAGGAATTGCACTTATGCGGGGATCTATTCTAAGTGCTTTATGTGTTACTTTATTTGATGATCATAACAACACCCACAAGACATCTAAGATCATTGGGAATACTGAGGCACAGAAAAGTTAAATAGCTTGCCAATGGTCAAATAATTGGCCCACAAAAGAAGACACTGTCAGTTACTGTGTTGTGTGTTATGGTTGGAATTAGTAGTATCACCTACAGTCTCATATTTTGTTCTTAGGTTTTGAAAGTCCATTGAACTTCTAAGTGGAGCAAAAGTGGGTCCCTTGGGAAGAACTTTTAGGGTGATACCTGCTCCTTATTCTAGCCATTGTCACTGTTTCTTGGCCTATGACCACAGTGTGAATACATGCTCTTGCCACCAGGGATAGAGACATTTCTACCATCATGACCGGACCACTGGGATAAACTGAACTCTCTGTCTCTGAAACCATGAGTCAAAATTAACCTTTCCTCACTTACGGTGTTTTGGTTTGTTTGTTTTTTTGTTTGTTGTTTTCTTCAAGTCTTTGGTCGGAGGGTCTCAAAAGAACTCAAACTCTGCTGTTTGCATATGATGCGCAAATGCTATTTCACTAGTCTTTACCCTAGAAGCTTGAACAAAGCCTTCCTCCTATGGAAAAAGCAGTGCTTGCTGCTGTTCTGACACTGCACCATTGTCAGCAGCAGTGTGACTCAATGGAGTTACCTCTGTTCATCCTGACAGAGGGCCACTCTTCGGCCACTAGAACACATGTCTGACTCCAGAGTTTCATGGCATCAGCCCCTGAAAGCAGGATTGAGGCTGTTGGCCAAATTGTTGCCACACATACTGCTTGACTCACAGAGTCCAGGGAGCTTCTGCATTGATTTCTTACCTGAAGGGCAATATACAGGCTGTTGGCTTTAGAAGTCTCCAAGAGCAACTTTGGAGTTACATTTGTAAGAAAGAATTTTCAGAAAAAATGTCACCAGGGATCAAGCCCCAGGATTCCCTAAGGCCAGGGTCAGTCTTTGTCCTCAAACATAAGAAATAGGACTGCTAGCCAATTGGGTTCTGTTTGTCTTTTTAAGTGATTCTGTAAGCACTGGATACATTCTGTTTGGGTCAGATTCTGAGTCATACTGCCAATGGCTTACTTGGATTTCATTCTTTGGTATAGCACTTGCTTAGCATGCATGAAGCCCTGGGTCAAATACTCAGCACACACAAAAAAATTGTTTGATGTGATGTGGCTTCTAGAGAGACTAGCTAAAATATCTTCAGCAAAAAACCTCAGCTTCAGCTCAAGTACATCCTGTTAGTTTGCTGACCAACAATGAAGGATGCTTGCTGACATTTCTCTTATTGTAGGAAGGCTGAAAAAGGAAAACGGAAGCCCAGAGGGCCAGGAGAATGAATGGAAATATGCAGCTTCTGGGCATGGGAGGTGGGGGGACTTTCTAGAATGTACCAGAGATCTGGGAGGTGAGAGACTCTCTGGACTCAATGTGGGGGTAACCTTAGCCAAAATGCTAAACAGTGTGGGGAGACAACTCTAAGAGTCCACCTCCAGTAAATAGACAGGGCCTCAAGTGACGGAAGAGGGTTACTAACCCACAGTCAACATTTCTAACTCAGAACTGTTTCTGTCTAAATGAACTGCAAGGACAAAAATGGAGAAGAGACTGAAAGAAAGTTGGTCCAGTGACCTGCCCAACTTGGGATCCATCTCATGGGGGGGTGCACCAAGGTCCGACGCTATTGCTGATGCTATGATGCGCTTACTGACAGGAGCCTAGCATGGCTGTCATCTGAGAGGCCCAACAAGCAGCTGACAGAAGCAGATACACCCAATCATTGGCTGAAGTCGCGAACCCCTATGGTTAAATTAGGAGAAGGATTGAAGAAGTTGAAGGGGATGGTGACTTCATAGGAAGACAAGCAGTCTCAATTAACCCAGACCCTGGGAGTTCCCAGACCAATCCACCAACCAGGGAGCATACATGGGCTGCTCTGGGCCCACCTCCCACCCCCAGCACATTTATAGCAGAGGATTGCCTGGTCTGGCCTTAGTGGGAAAAGATACTCATAATGCTCATAATGTTCCAGAGACTTGAGGGTCCAGGGAAGGGGAGTGCCTGGTGGAGGGAAGGAGGAGCATGTTCCTTCTCAGAGGCAAGGGGAGGAGGATTGGGATAAGGAACTGTGGGAGGTGAGACTTATTGACTTGCTCCCCATGGTTAATTCAGCTTCCTTTCTTATAGAACCCAGGGCCATCAATCCAGGGATGGCACCTTCCACAATGTGCTGGAAATTCCCACATCAAGCACTAATTTTAAAAATGCCTTTATAAGCTCCCTTATAGCCAGATCTTATGGAGGCATCTTTTTAACAGTATAATTTTTATTGGATATTTTCTTTATTTACATTTCAAATATTATCCCCTTTCTCAGTTTCCCTCCCCCTGAAGCCCCCTATCCCATGCCCCTCCCCCTGCTTCTATGAGGGTGTTCCCCCACCCACCCACTCTCAACTCCCCACCCTCACATTCTCCTACACTGGGGCATCGAGCCTTCACAGGACCAAAGGCCTCCTCTCCCATAGATGCCTGACTAGGCTATCCTCTGCTACATATGAGGCTAGAGCCATGGGTCCCTCCATGTGTACTCCTTGGTTGGAGCTCTGGGGGTATGGTTGGTTGATATTGTTGTTCTTCTTATGGGGTTGCAAATTCCTTCAGCTCCTTCAGTCCTTTCTCTAAATCCTCCACTGGGGATCCCTGTGCTCAGTCCAATGGTGGGTTATGAGCATCCGCCTTTGTATTTGTCAGACTCTGGCAGAGCCTCTCAGGAGACAGCCATATCAGGCTCCTGTCAGCAAGCACTTCTTGGCATCTGTAACAGTGTCTGGGTTTGGTGACTATATGGGATGGATCCGCAGGTGGGGCAGTCTCTGGATGGCATTTCCTTCAGTCTCTGCTCCACTCTTTGTCTTTGCTCCCATGAGTATTCTAAGAAGGACTCATACTTTGTCTTCCTTCTTCTTAAGCTTCATGTGGTCTGTGAGTTGAATCTTGGGTATTCTGAGCTTTTGGGCTAATATCATTGAGTGCATACCATGTGTGTTCTTTTGTGATTGGGTCACCTCACTCAGGATGATATTTTCTAGTTCCATTCATTTGTCTAAGAAATTCATGAAGTCATTGTTTTTAATAGCTGAGTAGTATTCCATTGTGTAAATGTACCACATTTTCTGTATCCATTCCTCTGTTGAAGAACATCTGGGTTCTTTCCAGCTTCTGGCTATTATAAATAAGGCTGCTATGAACATAGTGGAGCATGTGTCCTTGTTATAAGTTGGAGCATCTTCTGGGTATAGGCCCGGGAGTGGTATAGCTGGGTGCTCAAGTAATACTATGTTCAATTTTCTGAGGAACTGCTGGCAATTTTTTTTAAGTTAAAAATTTTTAAATTTAAATATGAGGGCCTCTCCTATGACTAGAACTTGTGGCTAGTAGACATAAACTAGTCAGCACACACCCCGTTGGAGATCTTCATTCCTTTTGATTCCCCTTAAGAAATAGCTTGCCACTCCCTGGCAATGAACAAAGAGACACCATGTTGGTGGTAGAGTTCTTACATCAGTCAGGGACAGAACCGATAGCAATCCTCTGTTCATCCTAGCTTGATCCTGGTTTGGTGGCCAAAGCTGTCTTATGCCTAGGACTCATCAAATCAAATCAAATTCAGGCAGCACAAGCATAGAAGAAGGAAGACAAAGAGCTGTGGACTGCAATGCCACCCACAGACCTGCCCTCCAGTGCATGGCACAGGCATGTCATAGACATTTGCTTCCCTACCTGCCACACATGTGGATGGAAGATGTCACGAGGGGCCTGCCAGCTCCATGACCAGCCTGAAACTGGAGGTAACACTAGAGTGTGTGGTGCTCAGATGGGAGAGAAAACAGTGGAGCAGCTTGAGACAAAAGGAACTGGAGACTTGAAGATGGAGAGGAGTAGCCTATTGTTATGTATGTCCAGTCCTGCTACCTGGGCCTATGGTGAGGTCCCAGCCTGAGCTCCTGATGGGGGCTATGTCTGAGTCCATGACTATGCAGTGCCAGGGGTTGATGTTGATGTCCCTGGCTCGTATTACTGCTAGAGAAGATGGGGATGTCCCTAGTTGGGGTAGCTGCTTCGGACCACTCCAACTATGTTTCGGATATTCAGGAGCTATGGTGAACTGGCCCCGGCCTATACTGGATGTGAGGCTCTGGGGAGCTGGCCCCATCTATCACCTGGGAGAACTCTGGAGAGTGGACCCTGTGCCTCACCCAGGCAGAAGAGTGGAGCTGGCCCCTCGGGCATGCATCTGCTGAGGTGAAACTCCTCCCCTCCACTTAGCAGTTGGGAAAGATGCCTACAGGGCCAGAAGCTCGGGAAAGCTAGCTCTGACTCTCACCAGCTGCAGCACTCAAGAGACCTGGCCCTAAGCTTCTCCTGGACAGCACAGCAGACGTGACTGTGGTGGTGGGGGGGTGGGGGAAGAGGTGAGCCAGCCAGAGGGCAAGAGCACAGGACATCTGGCCCTACCACTCATGCGCCCTGGGGTGGCATGGGTGCTGGGGTGATGCCTTCCCCCTCTTCCTTGCCTCTTGCCACATTTGAGTCAGGAGAGCTGGTCTTGGGGTCATGAAGTCAGGAGAGCCTGTCTTGCCCCTTGTCCGTTGCAACACTCTAGAAAGCCGGCCCTGCACCTCTCCAGGGTAGCACAGTAGTGATCCCCCTGGTGAGAGAATGCAGGTGAGCCAGCCCCGAGGATGAGAGCTAGAGAAAACAGGCTCCACCACTTGTCTGCCTTAAGGTGATGTGGGTATGGGGGTTGTGCCCTCTCCCCCTTCTCCCTCACCACCTGTTGTAATTGGGAGAGCTTGCCCCTGAGGGCATAAGAGCTGGAGAGCTAGCCCTACCACATTACTGGCTGTCGCAATCTGGAGAACTGGACCCGCATCTCACCTGGCCAACACAATAAAGCTGGCCCTCCTGGTGAAGGCGTGGGTGAGCCAGCCCGGAGGGCTTGAGAGCGTTGAGAGGGGGGGGGGGGGGGGGGGGAGCCGACCCCCCCCCAAGCTGACCCGCCTCCTGATGATGACAGCATTGGGTGGCCTAGCTAGAGCAGTGCTGGAGAGCTCACCCTGGTGGTGCAGATAAGGGAGAGCCTGCAGGATGACCAGCTCAGCTGTCATCCAAGCCCAGATCCAGGGCTCTGAAATGGCCTACCCCTAAATCTATTTGATCTATGAATGGTGCCGTGAAGGGAGCTAGTCTTCCTGTTTGAAACTTGCAGGATGTCCATGACACAGAGCAACAACAGGATAACCAGGAGGAGTCCCAGTGAGGATTCAGTATTGATGGTGTCACAGAAGCCAGAGATCTCGAAGCAGGCCAATGACTCATTGCAGTAAACATTTGCAAGTGAAGACATGTGGACAGAGGGATAAACTTCAGGACACAGTGTGACATTGTACAGCTTCCACAATGAGATTTTTTTAATGCTTTGTTGTTGATTATTTGTTTGCATGGGTTTTCTTGTTTTTTTTTTCCTGCGGGGGGGGGGGTGGGTTGCAAGGGTGAGAGGCAGATATGAGGTAAAGGAGTGACAAGCAGGACTGAGGTGTATGATATGAAACTCACAAAGAATCAATTAAAGGTTCAAAAGAAAGAAATATCTCTCTGCTAGGCTATGGTGGTGCACACCTTTGATCCCAGCACCCAGGAGTCAAAGGCAGGTGGATCTTTGTGAGTTCATCTAAGGCCAACCCAGTCTACAGAATGAGTTCTAGGATAATTAGGGCTACAAACAGAAACCCAGTCTTGAAAAAATCTTAGAGGAAAAGAAAAGAAAAAAAGATCTTTTATTAGAGAATATGCTATCCTATACCTTTAAGAAATAGGCAGGAAACTTTTGGTAAACAACCAGAAGCTGGAAAGAACCCAGATGTCCTTCAACAGAGGAATGGATGAAGAAAATGTGGTACATTTACACAATGGAGTATTACTCAGCTATTAAAAACAATTCATGAATTCATGAAATTCTTAGGCAAATGGATGGAACTAGAAAATATCATCCTGAGTGAGGTGACCCAATCATAAAAGGACACACATGGTATGCACTCACTGATAAGTGGATATTAGCCCAAAAGCTCAGAATACCCAAGATACAATTCACAGACCACATGAAGGTCAAGAAGAAGGAAGACCAAAGTGTGGGTGTTGTGCTCCTTCTTAGAAGGAGTAACAAAATACTCAAGGGAGCAAATACCAAGTGTGGAGCAGAGACTGAAGGAAATGCCATCCAGAGACTGCCCCACCTGGGGATCCATCACATATACAGCCACCAAACCCAGACACTGTTTCAGATGCCAAGAAGTGCTTGCTGACAGGAGCCTGATATAGCTGTCTCCTGAGAGGCTCTACCAGAGCCTGACAAATACAGAGGTGGATGCTCAGAGCCTCCTTCCCAATGGAGGAGTTGGAGAAAGGGCTGAAGGAACTGAAGGGGTTTTCAACCCCATAAGAACAACAACAATATCAACCAACCAGACCCCCCCCCAGAGCTCCCAGGGACTAAACCACCAACCAAAGAGTACACATGGAGGGATCCATGGCTCCAGCCTCATATGTAGCCTAGTCTAGCATCTATGGGAGAGGAGGCCCTTGGTCCTGTGAAGGCTCAATGCCCCAGTGTAGGGGAATTCAAGGGTGGGGGAGAAGGGAGTTGGTGGGTGAGTGGATCAGGGAACACCCTCATGGAAGCAGGGGGGATGGGATAGAGGGTTTCAGGGGTGGGAGACAGGAAAGGGGATACCATTTGAAATGTAAATAATGAAAATATTCAATAAAAAAGGAAAAAATAAGCAAGAGTTACACACATCTATGAACTAAGAAGTCATTCTCTATTGTTAATTCAAGCAGGGGGCTTAGCTGTCCATTTGTCTAATCAAATAAAGGCATTTGATACTTTGTCTATTCAAAACTATTTCCTTTTATGAACACGCACAAATGACCACTTAAGGAGCATTCACTGATATCATTCCCTAGAGGATTTTAGGTTTTTTTTGCTTTGAGTCAGGCTCTCCCAGTACAGATCAAAGTAGCCTGGAACTAACTCTTGGCCCACAGTGGCCTCCAGCTCATGCCTGTCTTTCTGCCCCAGGCCCCTACGTGCTGAGATTAATAAACAGGAACTTCCCCTCCCATTTGAGGCTGCTAGTTCTTGAGTACCCAGGTGCTGAAAATGTGAGCAAAGATTTTGACTTCTTGTCTTGTTTTGGAATCCCAGCAAAGAGAGCAGGAGACTAAGGAGCTGGTAGAAGCAGACAGACACAAACTAATCCAGATCCCTTTCTCTTGCTTCTGTTGTCCCACTCACCTCTTAAAGTTTTTCCATTCTTCTGACCTCTCCTTTCCTTCCCCTTCCTACACCATCCATTATTATGCTTTTGATTTTCTTTTTCTTTGACTTTTCATTTTAATTTTTCCCTTATCATTGTGGTAGAGTTTAATTAGCGTTTCCTTCATGAGTAAGAGTGGTGCACATGCTTTTAGGATGGACTTGTCATGTATATTGGGATTGAGATGTTTCTTATCTTTTGGTAGGATTTGAATTATATAGATGGAGATACAGATAGTTAGAGACACACAAATACAGATATCTCATAAATAAGCTCTCGGTAAACTTTAATTTCTAAGTGTTTCCTTTTGTTCAATGGTTTCTCATGCCTCTCATTATTTTAATGATTACTTTGGAGGAACACAATTTTTCCATTTATTTATTTATTTATTTATCTATCTATTTATTTATTTACTTTACACTCCTATCAGAGCTCTCTCCCTACTGTCCTCGCTGTCCCACCCTCCCACCCACTCCCTTCTCTCATTCCTCCCCACCTCCTTTTCAGAGAAGGGTTACACTCTATTGGGTGCAAAGGGATCCAAAGGGGAAAGGGATCCAAATACAGGCAACAGAGTCTGAGTTAGATACAGCCTCCACTCCAATTGTTGGGGAACCTACATGAACATCAAACTGCACATTTACTAAATATGTGTAGAGGGCCAAGGTCCAGTCCATGCATGCTCTTTGGTGATTCAATCTCTGTGAGCCCCCATGGGCTCATGTTAGTTGGCTTTGTGGGTCTACTTGTGGGGTCCTTGACCCCTCTAGACTCTTTCACAACCCTCCCTGAGCTCTACCTAAAGTTTGGATGTGGGTCTTTGCATCCGTTTCCATCTGCTGCTGGATGAAGCCTCTCAGGAGGCACTTATTCTAGACTTCTGTCTAGCAGAGTATTATTAATAGTGTCATGGACTGGGGCTCTCCAGTGGGATGGGTCTCAAGTTGGGCCAGTCATTGGTTGAACATTCCCCCAATCTCTGTTCCATACTTATCCCTGCACATCTTGCAGACAGGGCCAATTTTGGGTCAAAGGTTTTGTGTGTGGATTGGTGTTCCCTGCCTCCACTGGAAGTCCTTCCTGGCTACAGGAGGTGGCCACCTAAGGCTCCATAACGTTCACTGCTAGCACTCTTAGTGAGAGTCACCTCTCCAAATCCTCCCAGGAGCCTGTCCCATCCCAGGACTCCAGTTTTCAGAGAGGCCTCCCCACTAATTTCCTTTCTTTCTCCCAACCCTCTCAATTCCCACCCTTGTTCTCCCCATACCTGATTCTCACTTCTGTTCCCCTTCGAACTCTCTCTCACCCAATTCCCCCTCCATCCACTTCTGATGGATGTCTATTTTATTCCCCCTTCTGACTGAGTTTCAAGCATTCTATCTTGGGCCCTCCTTTTTATTTAGCTTCTTTGGGTCTGTGGATTGTAGCATGGATATCCTGTACATTATGGTAATATCTACTTATAAGTGAGTAAAAACCATGCTTGTCTTTCTGGGTCTAGGTTACCTCACTCAGGATGATATTTTTTAGTACCATCCATTTGACTTCAAAATTCATAATGTCCTCATTTTTAATGGCTGAATAGTAGTATTCCATTGTGTAAAGAACCACATTTGCTGTATCCATTCCTTGGTTGAGGAGCAACTGTGTTGTTTCAAGGTTCTGGCAATTACAAATAAAGCTGCTATGAACATAACTGAGCAAGTGTCCTTGTGGTATGGTGGAGCGTCTTTTGGGTATAAGCACAGGAGTGTTATAGCTGAGTGTTGAGGTAGACCTATCTCCAGTTTTCTGAGAAACTGCCACTAAGATTAACAATTAATAAATGGGACCACATGAAACTGCAAAGCTAAGGGAAAAGACACTGTCAGTAGAACAAAATGGCATCCTACAGAATGGGAAAAGATCAAACTCAAAAAACTAAAACCAAATAATCCATTTTTAAAAAATGTGGTACATCTCCTGGGTTTGTTGATTCTTTGTATAGTTCTTTTGTTTCTACTTGGTTGATTTGAGCCCTGAGTTTGATCATTTCCTGCCATCTACTCCTCTTGGATGTATTTGCTTCTTTTTGTACTAGAGCTTTCAAGTGTGCTGCCAAGCTGCTAGTATATGCTCTCTTTAGTTTCTTTTTGGAGGCACTTAGAGCTATGAGTTTTCCTCTTGGCACTGTTTTCATTGTGTCCCATAAGTTTTTGGTATGATGTCCCTTCATTTTTATTGAATTCTAAAAAGTCTTTCATTTCTTTCTTTATTTCTTCCTTGACCAAGTTATCATTGAGTGTTGTTCAGCTTCCATGTGTATGTGGGCTTTCTGTTGTTTTTTGTTGTTATTGAAGCCCAGTCTTAGTCTGTGGTAATTTGATAGGATGCATGGGGTTATTTCAGTCTTCTTGTGTCTGTTGAGGCATATTTGTGACCAATTTTGGAGAAGGTACCATGAGGTGCTTGAGAAGAAGTTGTATTCTTTTGTTTTAAGATGAAATGTTCTATAGACATCTGTTAAATCTATTTGGTCCATCACTTCTTTTAGTTTTTCTGTTTAGTTTCTGTTTCCATGATCTGTCTATTGCTGAGAGTGCGGTGTTGAAGTCTCCCACTATTATTGTGTGAAGTGCAATGTGTGCTTTGAGCAGCTAGATCCTCTGGAGCTCCCAGGGACTAAACCACCAACCAAAGTTCAAATGAAGAGACCCATGACTCCAGCTGCATATGTAGCAGAGGATGGCCTTGTCGGGCATCAATGGGAGAAGAGGCCCTTGGTCCTGTGAAGGCTCGATGCCCAGTGTAGAGGAATGAGCGAGCGGGGAGCAGGAGTGAGTGGGCAAGGGAACACCCTCATAGAAGCAGAGGAGGGGGATGGGAAAGGGGATAACATTTGAAATGTAATAAAAAATATCCATATTCAGAGGCAGATGCTCACAACTAGCCATTGAAGTGATTATGGGGTTCTCAATGGAGGAGTTAGAGTGAAGACTGAAGGAGCTGAAAGGATTTGTGGCCCCATGAGGAGAGCAACAATACCAACCAACCACAGCTCCCAGGGTCTAAACCACCAGCCTGGGAGCACTTATGGAGGGATCCAGGGCCTTAGCTGAATATATAAGAGTGGAGGGCCCTGCTGGGCACAGGTGGAAGATGAGATCCTTGACCTCATGAAGGCTGGACGCCCCAGGGGGTGGGAGTTTTGAGGGTGGGGAGGTGGGAGTGGGGGGGTAGATAGAGGTTCCATCCACAAAGAAGAAGGAGGAGGTGTGAGGGGATTGGGGGTTCCTGGGTGGGTGGGGGATGGGGTAAGGGGACAACATATGAAATGTAAATAAAACATCCAATAAAAAAATTAAAAAAAAATATCCAATAAAAAATAAGAAAAAATATGGTACATGAAACAGATGCAGAGACCTACCAAACTTTAGGCTGAGCTCAGCAAGTCTTGTGGAAGAGTTATAGGAAGGATTGAGGAACAGGGAAGGGATAGGAACTCCACAGGAAGACCAAAACAGTCAACTAACATGGACCCTTGGGGGGCTCTTAGGGACTGAACCACCAACCAAAAAGCATAGAAAGGCTGAACCTAGCTCTGCCCGCCTCCAGCATGTATGTAGCAAATGTACAACTTAGTCTTTATGTGGGTTAACCAACAACTAGATGGGATGTTAGTATTCCTTCTAGGCTCTGTCCCACAGTTATCTGGCAACAGCTAGCTATGCCTGACTCACTATAACAGGGACTATTTGACCCCTCCTCTCCCTCTCTTACTCTCTTACCCTCTTATCCTCTTACTCTCTTACTCTCTAACCTTCTTTGTCCATTCTCTCTCCATTCCCCTCCTTTCTCTCTCTCTCTCTCTCTCTCTCTCTCTCTCTCTCTCTCTCTCTCTCTCTCCCTTTCTCTACCTCTACTCCATCCTCAACTTCCTCCTCCCCATGCGGTAAATAAACTCCATCCCATACGATATCTGTCATATGGGTGGTACTCTAGGGAGAAGGGATGCCACAGCATGGGCCCCCAGAAGCACTCCCTCTCACCTCACCATACTGCGCCTCTACAAACATATCCTGGCCCTTCCTTCCTTCCTTCCTTCCTTCCTTCCTTCCTTCCTTCCTTCCTTCCTTCCTTTCCTTCCTTCCTTTCCTTCCTTCCTTCTTTCTTCCTTCTTTCCTTTCTTTCTTTCTTTCTTTCTTTCTTTCTTTCTTTCTTTCTTTCTTTCTTTCTTTCTTT
>NW_021604605.1:2116750-2117629 GCF_004785775.1 Grammomys surdaster | reverse complement strand
TTTCTTTCTTTCTTTCTTTCTTTCTTTCTTTCTTTCTTTCTTTCTTTTTTTAATAAAACACACAGCAGGGGGATTACCTGACTCTGTTTATGCGTATGGATCCTGTTCCCCTAACTGGGCTTCCTTATTCTGGCCTCAGTGGGAGAGGATGTACCTAGTCCTGCAGTGACTTGAGGTGCCCGGGTGGGTTGGTACCTGGGGTGGGGGAAGCCTCCCTTCTCAGAGGTGGGAGAGAAGGGGAGGGGTGGTAAGGGGAGGTACCATGTGAGGGAAGAATTGGTGGAGGAAGGCTGAGATTGCAATGTAAAGTGAATAAATAAGTAAAAAAAAAATAAAAGAATATAGCTGGAAAAATGGGGTACAGAGCAAAACAGAGAATTCTCAACTGAGAAATCTGAAGTGGTGGAGAAGCACTTAAAGAAATGTTCAAAGTCCTTAGTTATCAGAGAAATGCAAATCAAAACAACTCTGAGATTCCATCTTACACTGATCAGAATGGCTAAGATCAAAAACTCAAGGGACAGCACATGCTGGTGAAGATGTGGAACAAAGGGGACACTCCTCCATTGCTGGTGGGAGTGCAAACCTAACAACCACTTTGGAAATTTTACTTTTTTAAATGATGGCTGTTTAATCTCTGTTATTTTTTGATTTGTGCTCCCTTGCTATTATTATTAGGGGTTTGTTTGACACAGGGTCTCAACAAATTTCACAAGCTAGCTTCAAATGTGATTCTTCACAGTGCAGGCAAGATGAAATCTCAAAGTAGTTTTAATCTGCATCGTCCTTGTGGCTAAGGCTATGGAATACTTTTACAAATACTTAGTAGCTATTTGGTTTTCTTCTCCCTCTCCCTCTCCCTCTCCCTCTCCCTCTCCC